>NC_133657.1:129173257-129408616 GCF_009905375.1 Apium graveolens | reverse complement strand
AAACATAAATTTGTGTAATACATTACAATGTTTTAATTAATTTAAATAATATATTTAAGTCCTACTGAACGATGATTTGAAATGGTTCTCATAATTTACCGGATCTAATTATATCACGGAAATTACTACGTAGCTTTGATATCCCACATTTATTTATAATTTTTTACTTGATGAGGAATGTTGTGTCTTATCTGTAATGAGAAATATGATTTAACGATTTTTGTGAATATGTCAATTTAATAATAATTTTAATAAAATACTAAGAAATATATTATAGTATTGTAATTATTATTATTATTATTATTATTATTAGTATAGTATATTTTACTTTTGATGAAATTTGTTAAGTGAAAATAATATGTAAAATATTCTAAATTAGCTGAATCTCACGTATTCTTTTCAACAGTCTTAATGATTCATAAAATATAAAAAACGATGAGTTGAAATAGTTATTTAAGTTTTAAATAAAACAATACATAGGATTAAAATCAATGATACCTATTGTTTATTATATATTGGTATGTGAAACTAAAAACCATGGGAATAAACTAAACTTTCCATATGAATATCATCCTTCCTGGCTTCCCATTTTTAAAATATTTCTGGTTTTCACTGTAACAACATGATGAAGTTTTGAAAATTTTCATATACACTCTGCTCCACAAAATAATTTAGCAGGATTAATACTTCATACAATAGAGTCGAGATCTCTTATTCCACTTCCTATCTTTCTTTTTACTACCATCACATGCAAGTGAACAACACCAACAATCAACAAATTATCTTTTAGCACTAACATCAAATAGTTGGAGTGCACGCAACACTTAAGTCCTAACAACAACTTGAAAATTAAAATATTTGAATCATGATAAGACTAAAAAGATCACCTGCTTATGTATTCAAGATGTTTGCAAAAGATTAACGAAATATAATATATATACAAAATTCGAGATATAAGCAAAATACAGTCACCTAGTGCTATCACAAAAACTAGTATTTAAACACATTCATACTTTTGAGTCATTTAAATAAATAAGTGATTCCAATTGAATAGAAGCAAATATTGATAATCTTGTCTTCTGCAAACAGAATCAATCATTGATAATCATCTACAAAAATACAATCAAAAGTATGAGTATTCATATAAAACAAATCAAATACGTGAATAAGAAAACCAAATCACACACATTAGTAACTAAACATGCAGTGCAAAAAAAAAGATATTGCGATTTTCTAGAGATAATCATCGATGGACAGAGGAAAGAGATAATAAAGAAAAAATTACTATAAAAAACTATTGTTACAAGATGATATAATAAATTATGTATACAATATGTTACTGATATAATAAGAAAAGAAGAAGAAGAAGAAGAAGAATAAGAAGAAGAAGAAGAAGAAGAGAGAAGAAGAAGAAGAAGAAGAAGAAGAAGAAGAAGAGAAGAAGAAGAAGAAGAAGAAAAGAGAAGAAAGAAGAAGAAGAAGAAGAAGAAGAAGAAGAAGAAGACGAAGAGAAGAAGAAGAAGAAGAAGAAAAGAAAAGAAGAAGAAAGAAAGAAGAAGAAGGGACGAAGAATAAGAAGAGGAAGAAAATGGAAGAGGAAGAAGAAGAAGAACGGAAGAAGAAGAAGAAGAAGACAGCAGAAGATGAAGAGGAATGAAGAAGGAATGACGAAGATGAAGAAGGAAGAAGAAGAAGAAGAAGAAAGAGAAAGCAGAAGGAAGAAGAAGAAGGAAGGAAGAAGAAGAGAAGAGTAGAACGAAGAAACGAAGAAGAAGAAGAAGAAGAGAATATAGAGATTTGGGGAAAATCAAAAGTTTCGAATCCGAATTCTGACGACCTGTACATACACTCATTTACTTTATGGAATACTAATACGATCTCATTAATTTCCATAACAGTACTCTATATAGTGTGGTTTTGATAATTTTTCCTTAATCCAGGCATCACTCAGCACAAGGAAGAAGAAGAAGAAGAAGGACGAAGAAGAGATAGAGGAAGAAGAAGAAGAAGAAGAAGAAGGAAGAAGAAGAATATAGAAGATTCGGGGAAAATCAAAGTGTTCGAATCCGAATTCTGACGACCTTTACATACACTAATTTACTTTATGGAATACTAATACGATCTCATAATTTCCATAACAGTACTCCTATATAGTGTGGTTTGATAATTTTCCTTAATCAGCATCATCAGCACAAGAAGAAGAAGAAGAAGAAGAAGAAGAAGAAGAAGAAGAAGAATATAGAAGATTTCGGGGAAAATCAAAGTGTTCGAATCCGAACACTTTGAGGAGGAGGAGGAGGAGGATGAGGAGGAGGAGGAGGAGGAGTGTAACACCTCCAAATCCGGGGTCGGGGATCCGGGTTGTCACGAGTTCCATTTCCCTTAATAATACTTAATCTTAATAATCAACCAACTACTGTGTACTGTGACCCCACAATATACACCCAAACCACAAGTTATAGTCTCAGAGATGAATATCCAAAAATAACACAAGTCATTTTATTCCACAATTATAAGTCATTACACCTCAAAAGGTTTTCTGAATAAATTTACATATTCTTTGCCATTATTACAATTCATAATATACATAAGTCTGGTACATCAACAGTTAAAAACCTAGCCTATTGGTAGTTCCTACCTCATCTACAGCGGCATCAATGCCTACAGGAAACTGCGGAACATTTCCTATCCGCTCACGAATTGGGAGCTTGGTCCTGTTCATCTTGTCTATTTGTTGTTGTGTGATGAAAGAAGAAAGCAAGGGTGAGCAACAAGCCCACCAAAATAATATGTATAATGATTTATAATGTATGAGCATTCTCATAGTACTCATGAAAGTCTTGCTCAAGCAAATATGAACCAAGTTTGATATCTTAACGCGACCAAGTCGTAAAATATTCAGTATATATGTATATATACTTTTCAAAATTTTGGAAATAATCTTCCATGCATAATATACACAGAGTTCCAGTCTATAACTGTATAAAAATATCGTTGCAAGGTGATTTTATATATCTAACCTTGTCTCAACATTTTTTTGAAAATCTTTGTCATACATAAGATAATCATTTACTAGATATAAGTTAAAAAGATGAAGTTACAAGATACTCCAATATACTTATATCTTTTCCGAATACTACTTGAACTACCATTGTTCAAGGTATAATCAGTTTCAAAAGTTCATCACATAGACGAGACTACAAGATAAGACTTGAATAAATTCAATCTTTGAAATATCATTCAAAAGAGATGAAGTTACGAGATAATTCATTAAGTCCCGATATATATATACACCTATATATATATATATCTCATACATTCCCAGAAAACCTCTGTCATGACAAGTATAAACACAGTTGTCATATCCAATGAATTTGGAAAGAAGAGAATTTTGGCATGAACCTGATATCTTGTTGATTTGGCAAATATACCAATAAGTAACCTTTTCTACTAGTAGATGGATGAATCCCCCACCGGTCATCACCCAGGCCGCATTAGTGTGATATCTGAGATATGTCGTGTAATTATTTTGCTAATATATAATTATTATATGTGTTAAGTATCTATTCTGTGAATTATTTGTTAAGTGTTAAATGTGTTTGGATGTTTAAAAATAATATTAATTGAGTATTTAATTTTTATATGTCCAAAATAAAATATAGATAATTATCATATCTTCCTAATTATTTTTATGATGATTTATGATTTTATAGGAAATATATGGATTTTATAAAATCTTTTTCCGAGTATTTAAAAAAAACTATTTTATATAATCGGGAACCAACCGACGTCATCCGTTTTTACGTTTTTATAACCCGAAACTCTTCCGAGAACTCCTTCCTAACCTAATTGCAATATTCCGAGCATTTTCCATGTTTCAACTTTTTCGACCCGGCGTACGTCTTGCGCGGGTCCCGGCGCAACAGTTTCGATACATTATTCGTTTCGGTAAATCAATAAAATTGGTATTTTCTATAAACGGGATCTTTTTATTAAACTATCACAATTATCACCTCGTAATACGTGTAACCAGGCGCTGAGACCAAGACCGCAATACAAATTGTACTAGTTTGGATAATTATCCCAAAAACCGGTACCGTTTGGATCAGTTTTTATAAATAAATGTACCATTTTGTATCTGGAATGATCCAACGGGATACTAATTTTCCGTAAATATAAATAGCCTTTACCGTATTTTATTCCGTATCAAAAATCATTTACAGTCAGTAATTATATAATTTTCTAGAGAAAATACTTATATTCATATAATCTTCTGAAAATCAAACAACAAATTGAAGGTGTTAGTGAAGTCCGATTGGAACGCTAGAGTAACCAAAACAGAGTTTTTGAGGTGTTCTTTCAGTTTCTTCAAGTTTCAGAACTGCATAAATTAAGGTTTATTTTTCTATATTTTTATTTATTTTCGAATTATTTTAATTAAAAATATGAATTTTTGTTCGGATGATTGTTTGGATGATTGCATGTTGTAGAGCTTGTTTTCCTGATGATTTTCATATGTCATAAGACTGATTTGGAGTTCAATAACATGTTCAAAATTGAGTTTAATCTTCGAATTTTGAAATTAGGGTTTATAACCCGTATGAATGTTTTCAATTGAAATTTGGGGCCTTTTGATTTAGGGGTTATTAGCTATTGATTTATAGTGGGTTCTGTTCCTTATGAAATTTGCAATCGATTGGTATATAGCTCGTTAACAGAGGATGTCTGAATCGAAGAGAGTTGTATTTTGAAGTTTCTGTCGGTTCACCGGAAACCGGTGATGTTCTTGGCCCTTTTCCGGCCAGGATATGGATTATTGATGTGATTTGATTGCATGGTTGTGTTCCTGGTTATCTGTAGATTATATCTGGAGCAGATGGTGGGGTGAGGATGCCGGAATCGTGTTCTCCGGCCACCCCTGTATTTTCCAGCGACTGGACTGCAAAATTGCAGTTTAGTCCCTGTACTTTTGTAGGTGATGAAGTTTAGTCCCCCAGGTTTCTAGAATTTGCAAAAATAGGATTCCTGTTTTAAAAATATTCAAAAATCATATTTTCTATTTATTTTAATTATAAAAATTCCTTTTTAATTTCTGAAAATTCTAAAAATCATTATTTTAATTCCAAAAATTATTTTTAATTCAAAAATAAATCTGAATTAATTAGTTAATTAATTTCAGTTAGTAATTAATTGATTAATTGGTCAATTAATTCGAAAATTAATTGATTAATTGATTTAATTAACTATTAATTGATTTAATTAATTATTTAATTAGATTTAATTATTTAAAAATGATTTAAAAATTCTGAAAAATAGTTTCGAGCTTTAAAATATTATTTTAAATTATTTTCAAGGCTCGATAATTATTATAAAATTGTTTTGAAGCCAGATTTGGCCAGCCGAACCCTGTTTATTACTCCGAAATTGATCCAATGACCCGTTTTAATTCCGAAAAATATTTTAAAAATCATTTTAAATACCCGAAAGCCTGTTTATGACCCGAGACTCCATTATAAATGATATATTACTGATTGTTTAACGTGTTATGTGTTATACGTGACTTGTTGGTTGACTGTCGGTATATATATTCGATATTTACTTGTTTATAGTATAACTTTCGATCCGTTAATCAGATTTGGGTGAAACGAAGGGTAGATAGAAGTATATGTCGAATAGGATCGTATGAGTTGAATATTGATAGATGCTTATAATATGTGAGCAGAAGAGGCAAGGCGTAGGAAAGGGAAACAGATAGTCGAGGAGTAAATGGTTGTGATTGAAAGTTAAAGAAGTATAACAAGCTAATACCAGGCAAATGTTCTGAACTTTCTCAAGATATATTATAGTGGATTGATAGTCCTGTTTGATATTGCAAGTTCTTTGAAGCACTGAACCCAAAACCCTGATTCCAGTTATTGATCTTGAGCCGTAAACCTTATTCTTTCTAAACCGTTGATTGTTGTACACCCAAATACGAACCACAGATATACGATACTACTCTACAAATACATACAAACTAAATACCAAACACTGAACCGAATTACTTATATACTCAAACCATTGTACCTTATGATTTGAAAGACCAATTCCTGGTAACCCTGAAACATTGATTCCTTTGTTATCCAAATCTTTCATTACCTAACATCCAAGCTTTGAAAATGCCATATTGATCCTTATGAAGATTGAAACCATTTCATTATTGAACGTCCAATGTTGTTAATGATTCTGTTTATTGCTTATTACTGTATATTCTATTATTATGTTAGAAATGGATTATTTTTATAAAATTATGGACCAGATTCGTGGTCAGACCAGATAATGGTCAAGTTAGGCCAATGTGTGCCTTGGATCCAGTAGTTAGAGCAGTACTGTGTGCTTTAGTCGGGGTTAGTGCCTGACTGATCAGCACCCTAACCTTGGTTTTTTTTAAAATGAAAATATAATATCCAATTCTAAATCATAATTCATTGTTCACTTGGTATCATAAACCTTTCCATTTGATGATCATTATTCTCAGTTTTGTCATTGTGACTTGCTGAGCTAGTTAGCTCATTTGTGCGATATTGTTTATGTTCTTTTCCAGTTAAGAAGGAACCAGTTGGTAACGAGGATCCCCAGTCCAGTGCGAGAGCTAGGGGTTCAGGTTGATCAAGTTAAGCTAGTAGGCACCTTTTGGAGTAATTTTAGTTTGTAAAAGTTTGTAATAATATTTAATACTCAGTTCTGAGTTTGGATAGTTGGGATTTGAACGTTTTTAATATAAGCAGGTGTGTTTGGCTTGTGTGCATACTTTAACCTGTTGCGGTCCGTGGTAGCTGATAAGTATGGTCAATGCATATTATTACTATTATCTTTATTATTGGTATAAGCAGGTTATAAATAAGGTATGTGTGTGTGGACCCCAAACTTCTGACCTGGGTTTGGAGGGTGCCACAATTAGGACCTTGTGCTGGACCACCACCCGGCCTCTTACGCGTTGATGAACTGCCACCCAGCCACTTACACTTTGATAGACCGTACCCCGGCCTGTCGCTTATGTCGACTCAATTAGATGGACTTACTTCCCGAATATTGGGCAAGTAATCAAATTCTTTTGTCAAAACAGCACCCTCGTTGCGAACATAAAATACACCACAGAGCCGGATCACTCAGATTTCTAAGCGAGTATTTAAATCCCCTTTGAAAGGAAGATCTTAAATTTGAAAATGAGTTTTGGGATCCGCTCTAACTTTTAATATCATTTTGAAGACTTATAAACATTTTAAAGAATGTTTAGAGTAATGATGATTTAATAAAATAAATGAATCCCGATATATAATAAAATATCTGAATATTATTATTTAAATAATATTCCCATAAGGATAATCTTTATAAAAATATTTGAAGTAGAAGTTTTAAAACTCATACTTGAAATGAGTAATAAATAACAAAAGATATACTTATACGGAAGTATGATCTTTATTTGAATAATTGAAAATAGTTTTGATTATTATTCAAAACTATCGAATATACCTTATCCGATTCATAGTTTAAGAAACTATATATATATATATATTATACTCGGGAACATCGACTCCCGATTTAGAAAAATGTTCACCTTTGGGTCCCCTATATTAAGGGTATACGCAACTACTGCTTATCTCTAGCATAGGTATTATGCAGTTTATAAGCATTTGAATTGATAATAGAATACCAAGATTTCACAACATGCATATATATACCATATCAACATGCTCCAATATATCGCAAGATTTGCTAATAACAGTCTTGCACTTATCTCAAGATAATGCATCAATATATTTAATCACAACAACAGTATAACGGGTAGAAAACTTTCCTGAGTGTTCCAGTATAGACTTAAGCTTAGAGTGGGTCCGGTAACCTATGAAAAATAACATAATCCGGAATTAGACCACGGTCGCTTAAGAAACTAGTCAAAACTCACTCATACCCTAACGGTCGCTTACGGTCGCTTACACGCTTAATGATTTGCGTTAATCGCTCGCGTACCCTCGGCTCCACTAATTTTAATAAATTATACGTTACGAATTTTAAGACGACTCTTTTGTGAATACTCTACCAACTGCCTAACCCACCTTACATAATTGTTTCATATTCCAATTAGTCTTTTAAGAGCCTTAAACAAGGTCTTAAAGTAAAACGAGGGGTAAAGGTTCGTTCACGAAATATCGTAACTTAAAACAGTCGTTTCTCTTAAACCGTAAATCGGATCTAAGCGAACGACATATCAAAACAAAGCTTGAATCATAAAATTTCTAAGCATGGTATGGTCAGTTCATGGAAGTGGGTGTTCGGGTCCAAAAGTTAAGCACAAAACAGTTTAAAAAAATTGGGCATTACGACGGCTATAACTTAACGATTTCCAAAATTTAAACTACACCAAATCATTATCAATTCAACAACAATCCAACATCCATCAACATCAAACTAAACCCATTCATCCAAGCACCATTATAATCCAAACAAACTAAACTTAAAACTAAGGGTTCAAGAGTTTATACCATCCTTGGAGAGCGGAGAATTACTAAAAAGCCTCTAGGAACCTTTAACTATCTCTACCAAGCTTGGATCTTAAAGAAAACATAAGAAAATAAAATATTAGTTCTTGAAAAGACTATTCATCAAGAACTTTGAGAAATTGTTTAACTAAGGAATCCTTGGAATCTTGGCTTCAAACTTATAGCATAACTAAGTTATGAAATATAGGATCCAAAGAAACAAACCTTGCAATTTTCCATGGCCTAGAGCTTGAGTTTTGAAAATCTATTTCACCATTTTTATGAAAAGGCCGAATGGAAGAAGAAGAAAATGGGGGAGAGCTTTTTCTTGCTTGGTTTTCCTTGGGAAATGAGAAAGAAATGCTTGGTGGAGGAGATTTTTGAACAAATATCTTGATAAAGTGATGACATCACTTGCTCATGTCATTGCATGCATCATTCCTTTGCCACATGTCCTTCCCTTATGGTTTGATGATTTTATCCTCCTCTAATCTCTTTGATTAGTGCTTAATTATTTGGTTAATCCTTTGGTTACTTGTATAAGCTTGATCCTTGGTCGCTTATTTGTTTTACGGTTCGCTTAACTCTCGTTCTCGGTGATCGTTTGAGGGATCATATCCGGGATCTTATTACTTGGGCTTCCCTAAACCTTCCTTAATATTTTATACTCCTTTAATGATCCTCTCTTATAATCCTAGAATTTAAATCATTTTAACCATGTTACCTTATACTTAATTCTTTCGGTATCTGATGGATTTTCGGGGAAAATCAAAGTGTTCGAATCCGAATTCTGACGACCTTGACATACACTCATTTACTTTATGGAATACTAATACGATCTTATAATTTCCATAACAGTACTCCTATATAGTGTGGTTTGATAATTTTCCTTAATCAGCATCATCAGCACAAGAAGAAGAGAAGAAGAAGAAGAAGAAGAAGAAGAAGAAGAAGAAGAAGAAGAGTAGAAGAAGAAGAAGAAGAAGAAGAAGAAGAATATAGAAGATTTCGGGGAAAATCAAAGTGTTCGAATCCGAATTCTGACGACCTTTACATACACTCATTTACTTTATGGAATACTAATACGATCTCATAATTTCCATAACAGTACTCCTATATAGTGTGGTTTGATAATTTTCCTTAATCAGCATCATCAGCACAAGAAGAAGAAGAAGAAGAAGAAGAAGAAGAAGAGAAGAAGAAGAAGAAGAAGAAGAAGAAGAATATAGAAGATTTCGGGGAAAATCAAAGTGTTCGAATCCGAATTCTGACGACCTTTACATACACTCATTTACTTTATGGAATACTAATACGATCTCATAATTTCCATAACAGTACTCCTATATAGTGTGGTTTGATAATTTTCCTTAATCAGCATCATCAGCACAAGAAGAAGAAGAAGAAGAAGAAGAAGAAGAAGAAGAAGAAGAATATAGAAGATGATGAATACTGCCCGTAAAAATAAAAATATGTAATCTAAAATTTTGAATTTTTATATTAACGTGAATTATGGATCTATGATTGATTTGTACAATGGTGAAAATATTTTAATTCTAGCATTGATATTGTTTCAAGAAAAGTAGTAATAATTTTTGAATTAATGATGACATGATGTGTGGATTTGGAATTGATGGGGTATAAAAATAAATCAATATTAATAATATGTTTGATCTTTTTAAAATTTAAAAGTGATTTTTTAATAATTATAAATACCATTTAAGATATAGATACTTCATGGATCTTTGCATTTTTGTATAGGAATTAGTTGATTTAGGAATATGGGTCGACCCACGAGTCAAATTTTGAAAATATGGGTCAAAATAATTACAAATGTGCCATTTTAAGTACAATTTTTAGGAGGCTTCACTAATTGTCATTAAGATATAATAGATAATGAACATAAACATACATGTGCAAAAAAATAAAGAAGATATTGCGGATTTCTAGAGATAAATCATCGATGGACAGAGGAAAAAGATAATAAAGAAAAAATCACTATACAAAATATTTGTTAGAAGATGATCTAATAAAATTATGTATGTACATATATGTTACTGATAAAATAAAGAAGAATGAAGAAGAAGAAGAAGAAGAAGAAGAAGAAGGAGGAGGAGGAGGAGGAGGAGGAGGAGGATGAGGAGGAGGAGGAGGAGGAGTGTAACACCCCCAAATCCGGGGTCGGGGATCCGGGTTGTCACGAGTTCCATTTCCCTTAATAATACTTAATCTTAATAATCAACCAACTACTGCGTACTGTGACCCCACAATATACACACACACCACAAGTTATAGTCTCATAGATGAATATCCAAAAATAACACAAGTCATTTTATTCCACAGTTATAAGTCATTACACCTTAAAAGGGTTTCTGAATAAATTTACATATTCTTTGCCATTATTACAATTCAGCTGATCACTCAGAGCCTTCAGTTGGAGTACCGTCTTCAGATCCCCATCCTGTTGTTCCACCGGTGTTGGCTATTCTACCCCCACATGTGTTGCAGCCCATATCATTGCAGGCTATTCCACCCCCAGGCATGTGGCCACCTATCAGAGGACCCCCACCAGCTGATTCAGATTCCACTGGGCATTCAGTTGCAGGTGCCCCATTCCAGTCTACATTGCCCCCAGTTCCTTATTACCGGTATGATGCTCTTCTATTGGAGCGTGATTCCTTGTTGGCCCATATCCGAGAGCTATAGCATATCATCAGGACTACAAATGTTGATCGTGGTATGAGGGAGCTTCGAGAGGAGATTCATGTGACACGGAGGGTTCTTGAGGCTAGGCTACATGGAGCTACACTACCTGGCAGAGGCCCAGATGCACTGATGGGATGGGCTACTGAGGTGATAAAAGACTTTGAGAGGCTGGGAGGACCAGAGTTTCCTTGGAGTTGAGCCAGAGACCCAGAGATAGAGATGCTGATCAGTGTTGTTATGGTTGTGTAGTATGTACAGTAGTGTGTAGTATGTATCAGTAGACTTTTGAGTTGTACTTATAGACTAGAGCTGCTGACTAGTGAGTAGGTTGTTGTACCTTTTTTCTTTTACTTCCGAAGCGTCTTTACGCTTGTACTACCCAAAACTTTTGATATATATATACCAGTACCTTTTCTTTTCCAGCATTTTCATTTATTTTACTACACCTGTGTCACTTTACCTTATTTATTGTACCAGTAATACCCATGTGATACCATGTACCCTGTTCCCTTAAATGTTTATATTCTGTAAAGAAGCATGCAATTTACTTAGTTTAACTGTTACAACTGTTTTCAAAAACAAATATTTCTGTTTTACAAAACTTTTCTTTTATACAAAGGATTGGATTTAAAAGCTAAATAAGTTTGATTCTTTACAGAAAAATGCCTCATAGAAGAAATACACGCACCAACACCCAGAATGAAGAAACCAACAACAACAACAATAATAACCAAGATGATACAAACCAGAATGCAAACCCAGGACCCATAGACCCAGCAATAGCCCAGATTCTTCAAATCTTGGCCCAACAAACAGTTCACCTGGCACAACAACAGCAAAGACAGACTAATCCCTAGGTAACTTTCAAAACTTTTCAGGCGGTGAACCCACCAGAATTCAAGGGTTCCTTAGAACCGATTGAAGCAAATGTTTGGTTACAAGAAATAGAGAAGTCATTTGCCTTAGTAAAGGTAAAGGAAGAACAAAAGGTTGAGTTTGCAAGCTATTATTTGAAGAATGAGGCCACCTATTGGTGGGAGATGGTGAAGACATTGGAAAGTACAAATGTTATTACTTGGGAGAGGTTTAAGGAATTGTTTTTAGAAAAGTATTTTCCCCAGTTTGTTCAGGATCAGATTGAACTGAAGTTTTTAGAGTTAAAGCAAGGAAATATATCAGTGGCGGATTATGAAAGTAAGTTTGAAGAGTTGTAAAGGTATGTGCCGTCATATATGGATACTGACAGGAAGAAAGCTAAGAGATTCTAGAAAGGTTTGAAGCCATGGATCATAGGGAAGGTAGCCATTTTTGAATTGGATACCTATGCAGGAGTTGTACAAAAGGCCATGATTGCAGAGACGGAGAGTGAGATGTCACAAAAGGAAAAAGAGAGTAAGAAAAGGAAATTTGAAGGGAAGGAAGGTCAGACACAACCAGGGAAGTTTCCAAATCTTAAGAAGGGCAAGTTTCAGCGGGGGAGAAATTTTAATTTCAAAAGACAAAATGCAGGCGATGGAGGCCAGGGCAACCGTCCAGCCAATGTGAGTCAGCCAAATCAGTTAAGGTTAACTTTTCTAGATTGTCAGGTATGTGGGAAGAAATATGGAGGAGTTTGTAATAAGTTGAATGTAGTTTGTTTCAAGTGCAATCAGAAAGGGCACTATTCGAGGGAGTGCCAAAATCAGCCAGCGAGAGAACCAGCAAACAAGGATCAGCCTATCCAGAATCCGCAGTTAAGGTTCCAGCTATTGGATTTACGTGCTTCAAATGTGGAAAGCCAGGACATATAGTAAGGGATTGCAAGACACCAGCCCCAGTCAGTAATGCATTGAGGATAATGGGATCTACCCCAGCAGTAAATGAGACTCCAAGGGCTAGAGTTTTTGACATGTCTATGAAGGATGCTATCCAGGATACTGATGTCATGGCAGGTACGCTTAATGTGAATTATTTATGTGCCAAAGTGTTAATAGATTCGGGAGCAACTCGATCGTTTGTTTCACAAGATTTTGTTAGTAAGTTAAATTGTCCAGTTGAGTATCTAAATGAAATTATGATTGTGGCATTAGCAAATCAAGAATGTTTATCTGTTAATCAAGTTTGTGGGAATTATGAGATTGAGATTTCTGGTAGTAAGTTTTGTGTAGATTTGATACCATTTAAGCTAGGAGAATTTGACGTTATCTTAGGAATAGATTGGTTATCTAAGCACGATGCTCAGATAGATTGTCGAAATAAGAAGGTAATAGTGAAGATGCCAGATGAGAGGATAGTAACATTTAAAGGCCAGAAGCAGGTAAAGAAATTCTTAACGATGATTCAAGCCAAGAAGTTACTACGGCAAGGATGCGAGCATTTCGTGGCATATGTGATTGACAAAAGCCAAGAGCCATCAAAACTTGAAGATATTCTAGTCGTCAATGAATTTCCAGACGTGTTTCCTGATGAGTTACCAGGACTTCCTCCAGACAGAGAAATTAAATTTGCGATCAATTTAGCACTTGGAACAGAACCAGTATCCAAGGCCCCGTACAGAATGGCGCCCGTTGAGATAAAGGAGCTAGAGAAGCAATTGCAAGAGTTGTTAGAGAAAGGAGTAATCAAACCCAGTGTATCCCCGTGGGGTGCACCGGTACTATTTATCAAAAAGAAGGATGGAAGCATGAGACTGTGCATCGACTATACGGAGCTCAACAAGCTTACAATCAAAAACAAGTATCCGCTACCCAGAATTGATGATTTGTTTGACCAATTAAAGGGAGCCAAGTACTTCTCCAAGATTGATTTAAGATCGGGATATCATCAACTAAAGATCAAGCCATAAGATATACCAAAGACATCTTTCAGAACAAAGTATGGACATTATGAATTTTTAGTGATGTCTTTTGGATTAACCAATGCCCCGGCAGTGTTCATGGACCTGATGAATAGAATTTTCAAGGAATATTTAGATAAGTTCGTTATTGTGTTTATAGACGATATTTTGATTTATTCAAAGACGGAAGAGGATCATGTGGAACATTTGAGAATAGCTTTGGAGATTTTAAGGAAAAAGAAGTTATATGCTAAATTCTCGAAGTGTGAGTTTTGGCTACAGGAAGTTCAGTTCTTAGGACACATAGTCAGTAATGAAGGGATCAAAGTGGACCCGGCAAAGATTGAGGCAATTATAAATTGGGAAAGACCGAGAACACCCACCGAGATAAGAAGTTTATTGGGATTAGCGGGATATTATCCTCGATTCGTTCAAAATTTCTCAAGGATTGCAACACCATTGACAAAGCTTACACGAAAGAATGAAAATTTTATATGGAATGATAAATGTGAAGAAAGTTTTCAGGAATTGAAGCGAAGATTAATCACGGCACCTGTTTTGTCACTTCCAGACGATCAAGGGAATTTCGTAATTTATAGCGATGCTTCTCATAAAGGACTAGGATGTGTTCTGATGCAGCACGATAAAGTGACTGCGTATGCGTCAAGGCAACTGAAACCACACGAACATAAATATCCTACTCATGATTTGGAGCTAGCAGCTATAGTTTTCGCTTTGAAGATTTGGAGACATTATCTATAGGGAGAAAAGTGCGAGATTTATACGGATCAAAAAAGCTTGAAGTACATATTCACATAGAAGGAGCTTAATATGAGACAGAGGAGGTTGTTAGAGTTGATTAAGGACTACGACTGCATGATTAACTATCATCCCGGTAAAGCAAATGTTGTAGCGGACGCATTAAGTCGGAAATAAAAGTTAAATGTATTATCAGTACCCGAAGAGGTATATAAGGAATTTCAGAAATTGGAATTAGAGATTAGGGTTTGCAAGCCTGATGAAACAAAAGTGTATAGTATGACTTTTCAGCCGGAGTTGTTAGAGAAGATAAAGAAGTGTCAAGAAGAAGTAATGGATCAGGACATAAATCGTTTGGTAGGTGAAGAATTGTGTAACACCCCCAAATCCGGGGTCGGGGATTCGGGTTGTCACGAGTTCCATTTCCCTTATCAATACTTAATCTTAACAGTCAACCAACTACTGCGTACTGTGACCCCACAATATATACACACACCACAAGTTATAGTCTCAGAGATGAATACCAAAAATAACACAAGTCATTTTATTCCACAATTATAAGTCATTACACCTCAAAAGGGTTTCTGAATAAATTTATATATTCTTTGCCATTATTACAATTCATATAGATACATAAGTCTGGTACATCAGAAGTTGAAAGCCTAGCCTATTGGTAATTCCTACCTCAGCTACAGCGGCATCAACGCGTACAGGAAACTGCAGAACGTTTCCTATCCGCTCGCCAATTGGGAGCTTGGTCCTGTTCATCCTTTCCATCTGTTGTTGTGTGATGAAAGAAGAAAGCAAGGGTGAGCAACAAGCCCACCGAAATAATATGTATAATAATTAACAATATATGAGCATTCTCATAGTACTCAAGAAAGTCTTGGTTAAGAAGAAATGAACCAAGTTGATATCTTAACGTGACCAAGTCACAAAATATTCAGTATATACATACATATATACTTTTCACAATCTTTGAAATCCTCTGACATGTATAATATACACAGAGTTCCAGTTTATAACTGTATAAAAATATCGTTGCCAGGTGATCTCATATATCTAACCTTGTCTCAATGTTTTTCTGAAAATCTTTGATATGCATAAGATAATCATTTACTAGATATAAGTTTAAAAGATGAAGTTATAAGATACTCCAATATACTTATATCTTTTCCGAATACTACTTGAACTACCACCGTTCAAGTTATAATTAGTTTCAAAAGTTCATCACACTGATGAGACTACAAGATAAGACTTAAATAGATTCAATCTTTGAAATATCATTATAAATAATGAAGTTACGAGATACTTCATTAAGTCCTGATATATATATACACACCTATATATATACATTTCATACACTCCTTGAAAACCTCTGTTATGAAAATTATAAACAGAGTTGTAATATCCAATGAATTTGGAAAGGAGAAAACCTTGGCATAAACCTGATATCTTGCTGATCAGGCAAAGATACCAATAAGTAACCTTTTCTACTAGTAGATGGACGAATTCCCCACTGGTCATCACCCTGGCCGCAATAGGACCTTATGCTGGACTGTCACTCAACCACTTACGCATTTGATGGACTCCCACTGAGCCACTTACACTTTTATAGACGCCCACTGAGCCCATGTTGCTTATGCCGACTCAATAGATGGACTTACTTCCCGAACGTTGGGTAAGTAATCAATTCATTTACCAAAACAGCAACCTCGTTGCGAATATAAAATATACCACAGAGCCGGATCCCTCAGGTTTTGAGTGAATATTTAAATCCCCTTTGAAAGGAAGATCTTAAATATAAAAATGAGTTTTGGGATCTGCTCTAATTTTTAAAATCATTTTGAAGACTCGCAAACATTTTTAAGAATGTTTGGAGTAATGCTGATTTAATGAAATAAATCAGTCCCGATATATTAGAAACTATCTGAATATTATTATTTAAATAATATTCCCATAAGGATAATCTCTATATAAATAATTTGAAGTAGAAGTTTTAAAACTCATACTTGAAATGAATATTAAATAACCAAAGATATACTTATACGAAAGTACTATCTTTATTTGAATAATCGAAAATAAGTTTGATTATCGAAACATTATTCTTTAATAAAATAAAGAATATTATTTAGTAAATAATCGGAGTCATAAGTCCTCAAATGAATATTAAAATAATATTCATTAAATAATATAACTGAGTCATAAGTCCTCGAATGAATATTCAAGTAATATTCATTAAATAATATAAACTGAGTCATAAGTCCTCGAATGAATATTCAAGTAATATTCATTAAATAATAAAGTTATCGAATAAACCTTATTCGATTAATAGTTTTGAAAACTATATCAATATATATATATATATATATATATATATATTATACTCGGGAACATCGACTCCCGGTTTAGAAAAATGTTCACCTTTGGGTCCCCTATACTAAGGGTATACGCAACTACTACTTATCTCTAGCATAAGTATTATGCAACTTATAAGCAATTGAATCAACAATATATATCAAGATTACGAAACAAACATGCATATATATCATATCACATGCTCCAATATATCACAATATTTGCTAATTAACCACCATGCATCTATCACAAGATAATGCATATACATATGTATACATCACAACAACAGTATAACGGGTAGAAAACTTGTCTGAGTGCTCCCGGATAGACTTAAGCTTAGAGTGAGTCCGATAACCTATGAACAACAACATAAGTTGGAATTAAACCCCGGTCGCTTAAGAAACTAGACTTTAACCAATTGAACCCTAACGTTCGCTTATGGTCACTCCTATGCTTAACGAATCACCTAAGTCGTTCGAGTACCCTCGGCTCCACCATTTTTAACAAATTAACCATTAAGAGTTTTAAGCCGATTCTTTCGCGAGTACCTTACCAACTGCCTCATCCACTTAACATAATTGTTTCATATCCCAATTAGTCATTTAATGTCCTTTACCAAGGTTTCAAAGTAAGGTGAGGGGTAATGGTTCATTCGCGAAACACCGTTACTTAAAACGGTCGTTTCTCCTAAACCGTACATCAGATTCAAACGAACCACATATCAAAATGAAGCTCGTAACATGAACTATCTAATCATGGCAGTGGTCAGAACCTAACACTGAGTTCTCGGGTCCTGATGTTAAGAACAAAACAGTCTAAAGTAAATCGGACATTACGACGGCTATGTTTACGCGATTACCAATTTTTATCCTACTCCAAATCAACCACAAACCAACCACAACTCAACCATACAACCAAAATCCATCCATACCTCACTACAACAGCCCCAACACCTCAATTTTTTCCAATTTATATTAATCTCAAACATGACTAAAACTATTCTTAAGTTCTTTAACTAATAACCAAGATTTACAACTCCAAAAACATCACAAAACCAACTAATCTCTACATACACAACAATCAAGCCTCTTATGAACTATAATACTCATATTAAGCTCTTAAAATTCAATAAAAAAGCTAGGTTAAGAGATTATATCTTCCTTGTGAGTGGGAGTAACTACTTAGCTTGGAATCACCCTCGAAAGTCCTTACCAAAGCTTAATCTAAACAAAAACTCAAGAACAAAATTTCAAGTTCTTGAAAAACACTATTCATCAAGAACTTTGATGAATTGATTAGTTATGTTAAACATGGAATCTTGAGCTTAAACTTATGGCTCATCTAAGTTATGAATTATGGAAGCTAAAGAAACAAACCTCTTGAATTATGAAGGTGTGTAGCTTGATTTTTGAAATTTTTCCTTTGCTTTTCATGGAAAAGCCGAGAGCAATAGATGGGGGAAGAAGAGAAATGAGTTTGTTTTGGTTGCTTTTGATTTTGGTGTTTGTGAAATGAATACTTGGTGGAGATTGCTTTGATAAAGTGATGACATCACTTGGATGACCTCACCTCCAAGCCACATGTCTTTCCCTTAAGGTTTGATGATGTCACCTTCTCTTTTAACCACTTGTTTTAGCTTTTCTTGGAAGCTTCCTTCCCATTCTACTTGTATGTGCTTGTCCCTTGGTCGTTTATTTGTTTTACGGTTCGCTTAACTCTGTTCTCTTTCGTTGTTTGAGGGATCACATCCGATATATTATTACTTGGGTTCCACTAAATCTTTCTCAATATCTTATAATCCTTTAATGATCCTCTCTTATAATCCTTGAATTTAAATCTCTTTAACCATGTTACCTTATACTCAATTCTTTCGGTACCTGGTGGATTTTCAGGAAAAATCAAAGTGTTCGGATTTGAATTCTCATGATCTTTACATACACTTATATACCACATAGAGTACTAATAATATCTCAGAAGATCAATAAAAGAACGCCTACATAGTGTTGTATGAAAAGTTTTATTATTCAGCATAATCGGCAAAATCACTATCCATAAGGGTTTCAAAAATTCCAAAAATTGGGGTTATTACAGTCTCCCCTCCTTAAAAGGATTCCGTCCCGGAATCGGATAGAAAATGAATATGGATGCTCTCTTAGCATTGCACTTTCTAACTCTCAAGTCAATTTTCCCACATTGTGGTTCTACCATCAAACTCTGCCTAGTTTGATAACCCTTCTCCTAAGCACTTGTTCCTATTCGATCTATAACCCTTCCTGGTTGCTCCATATAGGTTACGTCTGGTTGCATGTCTATGCGCTCATATGCCCCTATTTGTCTGGCATCCGGATTACACTTCCTTAACATTGATACATGGAACACGTTATGAACTTGCTAGGGTTCGGGGTAAGGCTACCTCATATGCTAACTTCCCAATACGTCTTAATACCTTAAAGGGTCCAACAATTCGTGGGCTTAGCTTTCCTTTCTTTCCGAACCTCATCCATCCTTTCCAAGGGAATACCTATAACAGCACTAGGTCCCCTACTTCCTATTCATTGTCCTTTTGTGTCAAATCAACATACTTTGTGTGCCCATCTTGGGATACTACCAGCCGTCCTCTGACTAGATCTATTATATCCCTGGTCCTTTGGACCACTACTGGTCCGAGCATCTTGCGCTCTACAACATCATCCTAACATAAGGGAGATCGACATTGTCTTCCCTCAAGGGTCTCATAAGGCATCATCTCGATACCTGACATACGATCTATTGTCGTGAGAAAACTCAATCCGCGTTAAGTGATCGTTCCAAATTCTTTCAAGTCTATTACACAGACTTTCATCATAGCTTCTAGCATTATAGCTTTTGCTTCTCAATACCCACTCTTTTCCAGTTCGCAATCGATATTATCTTCCGTACAGAATACTATTCTAGATATACCTTTACTCGCTAGAGTTTTATAACCTTTTAATAATCGCTTCAACCTTAGTATCATGAACGCGTTAGAATCGGAATACCACCGTACTTGGTACCACTTCATCTCTAGTTGCCTCCATCTTCGAAAGCTTGGTCCTTCGTATAGAAGTAAAAGAATTTTTTGAGTGATCACTATGATCATGAACACTTGTTCTATTGCATAGTTAGTACAGAAGGTGGCCAGCCTTTAGTACTTGACAAGCAATTAAACAACATGCGGTATCCTACTAGGCTTCTATCACACAAATAGATAGTCATTCGGCAATACCTCCCCTTCTGGAAGGGTTGTTCTTCTCAGCTTATATGAAATGAAACGAAAATAACGAATTAAAGATAATTGTATATAAAAAAATACTGCCACAAAAGATCTGGCTTGGAATCTACCTCTGAACTATAAAGGTTTGTCACAAGAGAATAAAACATATATATATATATATATATCTCAACATCAAGTATTATAGCATCGCAATTCACATGCATAAATATTTAGTATTCTGTCCATCATTTTATGAACCCATGCTCTTCCTCGAGCTTATACACAATCACCTTTGAAACTCCCTTGACATCGAAAATCGAATCTGGGATCTCATTCTAGACATCATCGTTACTAGAATTCTATGCTTGCACCGCAACCTTCTTCGTATAGTAATACGACTCTCTATTCCTAAGAAGGAATAAATATTCAATAGGTAGATAATCGACTTAATTAGTCTATCAATGATAACTTATACATCACCACAACCCGATTAGTGGTACTCAATCTCAACATTCATTACCATACAACTCTCGCGGTTGTAATCGGCTCATTAGTCAAAGAATCGTTTTCCTTGGAATCTTAATAACTAACCATACGGAGTCCATACCTGTCGTATCAAATTCTTCTAAGGAGTTAACATAATCCCCATTCATAATTCATGAAGAACACTCCAGATCCTGATGTACTTTCATGACATCAAGCAGATAAAATTGCAAAAGAGTTTCAATCAAAGCAACGATAACTGGTTAATACCATTCTTAATCATATGCCTTCAATAGAAGACTTAACTCAAAGGTTCGTTTAGTCCTTTTTGAAACATGGTCCTGGATTATTCTCAAGATAGGACCTTCTGAGATAGATAGCCCGCTCATGGCGATTACACGAATTAAACCTTTACCAACTACTATTACGGTTGGGTATTGCACAGTCATCAGAAGGAATGTCAATCTTCCAAACCATAATACAACCTTCACAGCTTTAACCATCATCACTGTATTCCTTTGGCACAAGCGCCTATAATTATCTTCTTACCTTTAAAGTGTCGGCCACCTCTTTGGCCTTTCCTGATAGTAAAATTTTCCTTACAGTCAATGTCATTTTAACCACCTCCAAATAAATTTTCTACCTCATTTCAATCACTGCTTATGTGAAGATGTTTTCCTTAAAATCTGATGAGTAAAAAAAATATCACCATTTTTCCATAAGTTATTGCCTCAGTCTTTAGAGGTTAATCACTGTCACGACTGACTCTCAATCATACTTAGAACATCTTTTATCTTAGGTCCTAATTTCCCTGAACAATTTTGACCTTTACTGGTTTGATCCATACTTTCTCATGGTTTAACACGTGCCCCACTTGGCATCATTATAATTACGTCATATTTCCTTTATCAACATTTCTATTCTTGAGAATTTTGAATATTACCTTTCTCCTTGTAAAACCTCTAAGGTTATCCTTGAATCGTTCCTCCCGTATTCCCTAGATACAGGGCATATCAAGATACCATTTATTAATACTAGAATCATTGTCTATATAATTCTGAAAAATTTCTCCACTGATCCTTAAAGGTTGTTATTACCTTAATCCTTTCCAATTCATACTGTCAAAACTCATACTATCCCTATTAAGGGTGAAATGCCAACCTTTATGCATTCCCCTAGGATTCATTTTAAGTTACTGATGTTCTTTCTTTAATTCCACCTTTAAAAAGGTACATGCATCCTTCCATGGATAAATCAAGTCATATATCCCTGATAAGGGTGTCTTATTCAATCATTCCCACCTCGATAGTATATGCCTAATTTCACAATAACATATGTATTCAAAATGAGGTCAATCAATATGGCCTCCAAAAGATAACTACGGTTATCTACTTTTCTTGCTTGATTTGGTAACGATAACAAGGATGTTCTGGAAGATATTGGTCGTGTTCAACGTGAACTTCTTCTTAATAATTCCGTATTTACTTTTGTTGTTTATCTCAACAGTCATCTCAATGTTGGGATATCTCTCATACCTGGCGTCTCCCTTCCTGGGTATCAAGCCACCGGTCTTACACTTCACATTCTTGGAGGTCACTTCCTTCATCCAATTTTCCTAATTTCCTACTTCCTTGTCTCCTCAGTCTATCTGCGTCTCATTATTTATCCTTCGAACTATCTCAAGGTTTCCTCGAATCCTCCCAACTTACAGGGGATAAAATATATGTATCTCTTATGCCTTCAACCATCAATTTAACTCATGGTGAATCACCCTCATCCTGACGATTACATACTTTTCTATTTCTATTACTACGAGTCTTTAGGGTTTCCTCATACCCAACTTCCTTATTATTCCTCAAACTATATTGCCTTTATATTCCTTTCCACTTCAGTTTCTTTTTATTTTCCTTTCTCTTATCATTATTTCATGAACCAACACAACATAAGAATAGATTTTAAACATCCCATCATTCTGGATTCGTGTCCTCAGAACGAATCTTGACAACTTTTACAACTTAGATTCATAATTCATCATACTCGTCTGCCTTTGTTCAGGCTCTAAAGCTTTTACACTATCTCCATAACCTTGGGAAGTACTTTCCTGAAAACAATTGACTGAACTTAAATCAGTTTATTATAATCTCTTGCTCCATGCCTTCCTTGGCCTTTCACCAGCGGGTGGCCTCTCTCTTAGGAGGGTAAGTGACAAAAACAGTCTTTTGTGATTCGTCCATCATTTAGAATCTCAAATGATTCCTATATTTCCTTTAGCCAGGATCTCGCATCTACTGGGTTCGCTTGTTCCTTGGAACTCTGAGAGCTTAGTGACTTAAAGGTCCTGAAAGAATTTCTCACCGCACTGTCTCCTCAGGGTGGTGGTTGGGGATAATAGTCTAAGTTCTCTTTAGACAGGTCCATGAATTGCCGTATAGGAGTACCGTCTCGGGTCTCCTTTCCTTACTCGACTTTCTGTTTCCTTAGTATGAAATGTTTCATCCTTCTCCCATACTTGGGGTTATCTTATACGTTAAAATCCTTGTTTTCCAATTTATTATGTTATGGGCTCCTTCTTTCTTAATGGCAACCTTCCTGACTATCACATTCGAGGTTTGCCCTAAATCTTGTTCTTTGAGCTATGGATTTCATCTAAGATCTCGTCCTTAAGCTCTTGAACGTTTGGAACCCAAATTCTGTAGGAATGCCTCATTATTCCCTTATCATCTTTCTCGGTATTAATCTCTTCTCTATTTGTTGGCTCTCTGCCTTCATTCATCACTTTTTCTTGGCACAATATGATCTTTTCCAATAATTCGGGTTGTATTGCAATCTCAAACAGCTTTTCGGTACCAGCTTTGGTTACCTTCACTTCTATTTCCATTTTCTCAAAATCTCTTATCAACTCTCCCAAAGACATTTTCATCTTGAGTCTCTCCTTTATTCTAATGGCATTTAGCCACCATTTTGGCTTTCCCTGGATGATAAAGAATCTCATAATCATAATCCTTGATTAGCTCTAACCACCTCTTCTGGCGCATGTTGAGCTCTTTCTGCGTGAAAATGCACTAGAACACTTATGGCTTATGTAAATCTCGCACTTCTCTTCGTACAAGTAGTGCCTCCAATATTTAGGGAAAAACTATTGCCACGAGCCCAAGCTCATGGGTGGGGACATCGAATTTTATATTCCCTTAATTTTCTTGATGCGTACGTGATTACCTTGTTGTGCTGTATAAGAAGCACCCTAATTCCTTATGCGAAGTGTCACTACACATCACAAAATCTCCTTTTCCATCCGACAACGCCAAAATAGGGGTCGTCACCAATCTTTGCTTTAGTTCTTAAAAGCTGATCTCGTATTTTTCTGTCCATTCGAACTTCTCAGTCTTACGAGTAAGCCGCATTAAAGGGGCTACTATCTTTACAAACTTGAACGAACCTCCGGTAGTGACCGGCCAATCCTACCTCTGGTAGTCGCCCTAACCATGGTTATCAATTCCTCAGTGGTCCTTTATTCATTCTTGTCAGGATCCTCCACGGGATCCTTCTCAGCAATAATCCCTTCTAAGATAACATCCTTATCCGCTACATCCTCAATATTAACATCATCCGGTCTCGTGTTAGGACGCTCTATCGAATCCACAATCTGATCTCCAATAATTAATAAAACATCATCACATTGTTGCTCCTCAACCCCAGGATTCGAAGTCCCACTACCATATACGATAATGCACTATGCTTCTATCACAATATTTATAAGGGTTCCCATAAGGGTTTTAACTGTCAGTACTATGTTAGGTAGTCCGACTATGAACTTGGCAAGAGTTCTTATTTATCTTAGTGAACTTATTATTTTTAACGTCACATCATCTCTAAGGTTTATAACGCTTAGCTCTGATACCATTTCTGTAACACCCCCAAATCCGGGGTCGGGGATTCGGGTTGTC
Source organism: Apium graveolens (assembly GCF_009905375.1). Lineage (NCBI taxonomy): Eukaryota > Viridiplantae > Streptophyta > Magnoliopsida > Apiales > Apiaceae > Apium > Apium graveolens. The sequence continues at coordinate 129,383,803 of NC_133657.1, read as the reverse complement.
ACGAGTTCCATTTCCTTTATCAATACTTAATCTTAACAGTCAACCAACTACGGCGTACTGTGACCCCACAATATACACACGCACCACAAGTTATAGTCTCAGAGATGAATACCAAAAATAACACAAGTCATTTTATTCCACAATTATAAATCATTACACCTCAAAAGGGTTTCTGAATAAGTTTACATATTCTTTGCCATTATTACAATTCATATAGATACATAAGTCTGGTACATCCGAAGTTGAAAGCCTAGCCTATTGGTAATTCCTACCTCAGCTACAGCGTCATCAACGCCTACAGAAAACTGCGGAACGTTTCCTATCCGCTCACCAATTGGGAGCTTGGTCCTGTTCATCCTTTCCATCTATTGTTGTGTGATGAAAGAAGAAAGCAAGGGTGAGCAACAAGCCCACCGAAATAATATGTATAATAATTAACAATATATGAGCATTCTCATAGTACTCAAGAAAGTCTTGGTTAAGAAGAAATGAACCAAGTTGATATCTTAACGCGACCAAGTCGCAAAATATTCAGTATATACATACATATATACTTTTCACAATCTTTGAAATCCTCTGACATGTATAATATACACAGAGTTCCAGTTTATAACTGTATAAAAATATCGTTGCAAGGTGATCTCATATATGTAACTTTGTCTCAATGTTTTTCTGAAAATCTTTGATATGCATAAGATAATCATTTACTAGATATAAGTTTAAAAGATGAAGTTACAAGATACTCTAATATACTTATATCTTTTCTGAATACTACTTGAACTACCACCGTTCAAGTTATAATTAGTTTCAAAAGTTCATCACACTGATGAGACTACAAGATAAGACTTGAATAGATTCAATGTTTGAAATATCATTATAAATAATGAAGTTACGAGATACTTCATTAAGTCCTGATATATATATACTCACCTATATATATATACATTTCATACACTCCTTGAAAACCTCTGTTATGAAAATTATAAACAGAGTTGTAATATCCAATGAATTTGGAAAGGAGAAAACCTTGGCATAAACCTGATATCTTGCTGATCAGGAAAATATACCAATAAGTAACCTTTTCTACTAGTAGATGGACGAATTCCCCACTGGTCATCACCCTGGCCGCAATAGGACCTTATGCTAGACTGCCACTCAGCCACTTACACATTTGATGGACTCCCACTGAGTCACTTACACTTTCATGGACGCCCACTGAGCCCATGTTGCTTATGTCGACTCAATAGATGGACTTACTTCCCGAACGTTGGGTAAGTAATCAATTCATTTACCAAAACAGCAACCTCGTTGCGAATATAAAATACACCACAGAGCCGGATCCCTCAGGTTTTGAGTGAATATTTAAATCCCCTTTGAAAGGAAGATCTTAAATATAAAAATGAGTTTTGGGATCCGCTCTAATTTTTAAAATCATTTTGAAGACTCGCAAACATTTTTAAGAATGTTTGGAGTAATGCTGATTTAATGAAATAAATCAGTCCCGATATATTAGAAAATATATGAATATTATTATTTAAATAATATTCCCATAAGGATAATCTCTATATAAATAATTTGAAGTAGAAGTTTTAAAACTCATACTTGAAATGAATATTAAATAACCAATGATATACTTATATGAAAGTACTATCTTTATTTGAATAATCGAAAATAAGTTTGATTATCGAAACATTATTCTTTAATAAAATAAAGAATATTATTTAGTAAATAATCGGAGTCATAAGTCCTCAAATGAATATTCAAATAATATTCATTAAATAATATAACTGAGTCATAAGTCCTCGAATGAATATTGAAGTAATATTCATTAAATAGTATAAACTGAGTCATAAGTCCTCGAATGAATATTCAAGTAATATTCATTAAATAATAAAGTTATCGAATAAACCTTATTCGATTAATATTTTTCAACACTATATCAATATATATATATATATATTAACACAAAATATTTGTTGATATAAAACTCCCTTATGGCTCTGATACCAAAAAGGACGTAATAGGACCAACAAATATTAATAGAAACAGTAGGAAGAGTAATATAGTAAGACTAAGACATGGTATGCATATTAACACAAAATATTAAAACATGAATATTAAAACATGATATGAACTGCTATCACTGGTACAAGATGTGTATATTATCTGCTCTCTAATTTCAAGTGTGTTTATTACTCTCTTCTTCTTCCTATTTATAGAAGGATGAGGAGTCTAATTTCTTGAAACAGCATCATTCTTTTTCTTGTCGTGGAGTTCTGCTTTCCTGAGTGGACAGCTTGACTTGAGTGGGAGGTCCTCTTTATCTTAGTGGAGGGGCTGCTTTCCTGAGTGGGAGGCTGCTTTCTTTACATACAAACTGATTACAATAATTAAATAAAGGAAAACTAAACAATATGAAATGATGAAAATTTGGATGAAATTTTTAAGGGTATTTTGGACCTTTTTCTTTTTTCTTTTTTTAATCAGTGGAAACTACAGGGGAAAATATCCCGTGACAGTCATCTTCGTTGTCATTTCCTAAATGAACCGGACTGCTGTCATCATCGGAATCATAAATTGAATTTGCGAGTTGAAGTAAGGATTCTTTGTATTGGCTTCTGGTTTTTGCTTGGTCTAATAATGCTTGGGCATTTGACTTTTGGGCAAAGAAAGTGGTAACTTCTTTGTTGGTAATAAAATTTTAACTTGATAACCATTTTTGAATGATCTCTTTGGAAATCTTTTGGTCTTCTTTGAAATTGCTCCACCATTTGACTTTAAAGGACCGAACAATACAGGACTGTATTTGGTTGAAATGAATTTTAAACTCCCAAGAACAGACCCATGGAAGGAAGAATTTTGAACATAACATTAAGAGAGGAGGAAAACGTCTTTCGTATTCTGTGGGTTTGAAGTGTGTTTTGAACAGTTTTAGACATTCGGATGCATTTGGAGTAAGAATGTCTTCAATTGCTCCGAAGAAATCCCACCATTGAAGGAACCAAATAGGGAGTGCCTGGACTTGAATTTTGGTATTGAAATAAAATAACCAGGAATGACTATTTTTCTGATTTTGGATACAGAATGAATTATGCCATGCTTGCTGGTAATCCCAGTAAGAATATGAGGAGCAGTGGTTTAGTTGTCTTTTGAAGTTCGAAGGAAAACTTTTTGGACTGTGGAGTTCTTGGCCCCATTGACTTGGGTGGATGACCTTTTGTATTTGACATGTTGTGTATGAAGGCGTTGAGTGTTCTCTATCCTGGGCATTGTAAAAATGTTTGAACGTGACTGATTCAGTAGACAAGAGAATGGCTTGATAATAGTCATTATTTTTTGATAGATCCCAGGGTTTGAACAGCCATCCTTTAGGGAAAACATTTGAAATTGCTAAGGAGGCATCAGCATTGTTAAATCCTCTTTCGACTGACACTATTTTTTGGTGGTTTCTTTTGGTATAGTAATCAGAATTAGATTTTAAAAAGTTTGACTGGTTGACTACTACCTCCTGGTTTTGCATTTTTGGGGTAACTATATCTAGTTTTGACATGGATATCTGAGGAACTAAGAGGGTTGGGTTTTGAAAACTGACTGTTTGTGTAGTTTGAAAAGGAGTATTTGTAGGTTGGCTGGAAGAAGTGTTTTGTTGGGTAACTTTAGTTGATTTTTCTGAAGAGCTTTGGGAGATTGTTGAGGGATTTTGGATGTTAAGGCCATGGGCTTTGATGGTTTGAAGGGCTAGAAATAAGTTATTGTCTTCTTCATCTGCAATTACCTTATCGATCCAGGATGTGATCGGTTTTCCTGAAGAAGTACTCGCTTTGCTTTGTTGAGTGGCCGGGAGGTGTCCGGGAAAGGCTGGGGTTTTTCCCCCACCTCTGCTCTTTCGAGGCATGATACTTATCTATTTTGTAGAAACTCACGGGTCAGGAAATCAGGGACACAGTTCATATCTCCCTTAATGTGTTCAATATCAAAATCAAAGATGCTTAATAATGCTTGCCATCTGGCTAAAATTTGTTTTGATGCAATATTTTGGACATCTTTTTGTAAAACTTCTTTTGCCGATTTACAATCGACTCTAAGGAGAAATTTTTGATTTAATAAATCACTTTGAAATTTTGTAATACATAAAACAATTGAAAGTATTTCCTTTTTTATAGTAGACTAATTTCTTTGACAATCATTCCAATGTGCAGATGTAAACTGGACTATTTGTTCTTTACCATTGACTACTTGTTTTAGTATACCGCTGTATCCTAACTCAGAAGCATCTGTTTCAACTACTTTAGAAGCATTTGGATCAGCAAGGTGTAGACAAGGGATTTCTAGAACCTGAGCTTTGATTTGTCGAACAATTTCGGTATGTTCAGATGACCAAGGGACAGGGTTAGTTTTAAGGCGGTCATGTAAGGGCTTGGCTATCCTATTGATGTTTGGATAGAAGTCTAGGACATAGTTGAGACTTCCTAAAAATCTTTGGAGTTGGGTTTTATCTGTGATTTTATCGGGAAATTTTGTTGCAAAAATTAGGGCTCTTTCAATTGGTGTAACTGTTCCTTTTGATATGTAGTGACCAAGAAATCTTACACGAGTTTGAAATAGGGAAATTTTGGATTTGGATATGACTAAACCATTTTTTCTAGATACTTGGCAGAAAGTTTTAAGGTGTTTGAAATGTTGTTCAATAGTTTCTGAAAAAACTAGAACATCATCAATATATACTATACAGAATGTAGAATAGTCATTGAATATGTCATTCATAATTCTTTGGAATTCGCTAGGGGCAGTTTTGATTCCAAATGGAAGGACATTCCATTCATACTGTCCGAATGGGACCGTAAAAGCGGTTTTATATCTATCTTTTGGGTGGATTTGAATCTGCCAAAATCCTGATTTTAAATCAAATTTGGAGAATATTATCGAAGATCTTAATTTTTGTAAAAGGTCTTTTTTATTAGGTATAGGGTATTCTACCCATCTTAAGGCTTTATTTAGAGGCTTATAATTGATAACTAGCCTTGGTGTCCCTCTCTCAATTTCAGCATTTTTGTTTACATAGAAAGCTGCACAGGACCACGGGGATCTAGATTTTGATATGATTCCTTTGAATTCGAGATCGGTGATCTCTTTTCTGGAATGTTGTTCTAGGTCGGAGTTCATTTGGATAGGTCTCGCTTTTGTTGGTATTTCCTTTTCATCAAAATCTTTTTCATAAGGTAAATCAATCATATGTTGTTTTCTATGCCAAAAAGCATTTGGTAAGTCAGAACAGAGTTCTACTTCTATTTATTTTAGTAATTTTAAGATTTTTTCTTTGATAAAGTGGTCTTGTAATTGCTTCTCAATCTTGTGAGAGGAAAGGTCTTGTTTTAGATGGGATAATTATATCTGTTTTCCTTGTATTAAGGCATTTATCTCGTAATTATATATTGAATATGCCTTTATTGTATTGAGGTTCCTTGTTTTGGGTTTTTCAAGAAATGGGAAGGTAAGTTTGGTGTTATGGGTTTTGAAAGTAATACCTTCGTAGGTGACAGTATATGGGGTTATTAAATTAAAGAAAGGTGTACCTAATATGACAAGATGATGTATTCCTTTAACTAGGAGAAAAGATGTCTTAATTTGGAAGGTTTTATTATTGATAGAGGCATCAACCTTACTAACTACATTGAGGTTTGAGTTATTAGAGGCGGTTAATCTTTCGTTGGTATGTTGATGGAATCTTCTTGGTATTATTTCTTCTTTAATGCAATTCAAATCTGCTCCTGTATCGAATAAAGCAATGGTATCTAAGATGAAGTCATCTGAGAAGACAACTTTGACTTTTATGAGATATTTTCGGTAGGTAACTTGCCTTAATTCATATAAGAAATCTTCATCTTGATCAGGAGTATTGTTTAAACTGCTTAATTGTTTTTGTTCAGTATTTTTCACTTCTACTTCACGAACTAGAAGGACATTTAAAGCTTCAGAATCTATCTTCTGCTGCTCTTTAAGGATTTTTAATTCTTCTTTAATTTCCTTAATTTCTTTGTGTAGGTCTTGTATTGTTGGAACGGATTTTTGGTTGGGTTTTTGCTTTTTTAATATTGTGGTCAAGTCATATGTAGTTTTTGTTGATGGGAGAATAGAAGGTTTTTGTTCTGGTTTGGGTTCAATTGGTCGTTGGAGTAATTTTTCTAAGAGCTCTTTTCTTATTTGGGGTTCAGTTATCTTCTCTATGATTTCGAGAGAATGTTCTTCATTTCTGGTTAGGACGTTGATGCGTCTGTCTTCAGAGGAGGAATTATGAGAGGAAGATGAGCTTGTTGCAATCTCATCTATTTGAAGAGGTTCATCATTTCCAGACATTTCAGATGTCTCAGAGTCGGAAGATTCAAGGAGTAAAGCCGAGATTTTGTTAGATAAGCTTTCTTCTATGTTTAACTCTTGTATTTTCCTATTAAGTCTGCAGAATCTAGATATATGTCCCTTTTTTCAACATTTGTAACAAGTTATATCTTTATTGGTTGGTTTAGTAAATCTATTTTTGTTGAAAGGTTTTTTGTTGTAGGAAGGTTTATTGTTATTATTAGAGGAAGGTTTATTATAGAACGGTTCTGTTGATTTTTTATAGAAATGTTTAGACTTTGTGAAAGACCTTTTCTGATAAGGTCTTTGATATGGCTTGAATTCACCATCACATTTTAGTTTTGAATAGCTTTTGTTGGGATTATAGTCAAATTGTTGACAGAAAGTCCCTAATTCCTGCTTTATTCTTTTCATTTCCCATTTGAGATGTCTTTGGAGTTTTAAATCTTGACAAATCTTTAGGCCTTCTCGTTGTGTTTGGCTTATGAGTTGGCCATATGTCAGGTTTTTGTAAGGTATCGGGCTTCCGTGTTCAGTTATTAAAGAGGTTCTAACTCTTTCACCTAGTAAGGTTGGAAGTCCGGCTAAGAATTTTTCTTTCCAATTTGCATGGTTCAAGTCTTCTCTGAGCATGACTCTGGTGAGGAAAGTAGTTTTATATCTTTGGAAATCACTAAGTTTTTTACATTTGAGATTATGTAAAAGCTCAGCATTTTTATCTCTCAGGTGAGAAGGGTCACCAATGAAGTGGTGTGTTATGACTAGAATGAGTTGTGCGACTGCTCCTTGGATAGGGTTTCCTTGTTCATCTAAAATGGGTTTTCCCTCTTCATCTTCCCTAATGGAATTTAGGATTTCAAGATGATTTTCAGGGGTAAGGTGATAGTCCCACCAACCTTTTAATTGGCCAGAGAACCCTGCTATGAGTAATTCGGCTATAGCTTTGTCTGGGGTTCCTATTTGGGTTGTATAAGCATTGGCTGCCATGGTCATTTGTTGTAAATGATTTAGAATATTATATTCAGACATTCCATCTATATTCCATTCATAAACAGATGATGCATTGAATTTAGACTGGGTTAAAATTTCTGGTCTATTTTCAACTCCAATGTCTGGGGCTGTGAATTTTGGAATCATTTGTCGGAGGTCATGAACCTGGGGTATGAAAGCATCTTCATCTGAGTCATGATGTATGACATTTAGTTATTTAGATGAAACACTGTCAGCAGCTATTTGGGTTGTGGAAGAGGAAGCCTCAAGTCTGCTAAGATGGTCTTTGATGGCTTTAACGAATTCTGGTCTATTTGTTTGAATTTGTTGTTGGCTTTGTCTAGAAACTTGGTATGGCTTAAATATGGGTTCTTGATTATTAATAATTTTGGGTAAATCTATTGTTTTTTGAATCCGGTCTTCTATCCGGTTTAGTTGACTTCCTATGCTATTTAGGTGGGTGTTTGTGTAATTAACAGCAAGGATTGTATTCCTAGTATTTTTTAGTATGTCATCATCTGGTCTTTTGATGGGGTGTGCCTCGATTTTTTCACTATGAACTGTTAGTGTGACATTTCTAAAAGGTGGGTGGTGTGATTCTATAGTTCCGCTGGTTGTTTCCCATTGTTTTTGTTTTTGGCTCATGCTTCGAGTGATGGGGTTTAGGTAATTTATGAATGGAAAAAATAAGTTTTGGTCAGAGGAGTAAATTTCCAACCAATCAAAGAATATCATTTGGATTTTGTTTTGGTTAAGAAATTCATAATAAATTTCTTGAATTTGTGTCTTTTGTTCTTTGAAGTTGGTAAAAAACCAATTTCTTTTTTCAGTGTTTTGGGGAGAGTAGAACTCTTCACGGAGAAAAGTTTTATTGATTTGGAATTCTATTTCAATTACATTTAGTTCACTTGGCATTCCCATATTCTCAGTTATAGCAGAGAAGGTTGGGGATGTTGGTGAGGAAGGGGTAACCGTGTTTTGGTTTGGTGGTAATTGACTTTGTTTATAGAATGGGTGAGGTATATTGGAAGAATAATCTACACCACTCATAGAGGTATTGGGTATATCTGATGTGGAGTATCTTGGTTTTGAGGTCGTGTTAATGATAGAAGGGATTTGAGAAATCTTTTCTAAGGTTCTTGAGGAAGCATCGGAATATCGAGAACTAATAAAAGAGGTTCGGGATGATCGATCAAATGTAAGAGTGACTCTTCCATTATCATCTTGGTGAACTTGGTGTATTTGTGTGTTTGGTTCTAATCTTTCCAGTAATCTAGGGCGAGCTACTCCTTCTAAAACCCATTCAGTGGGAAGGGAAATGTCCTGCCATTTTATGGATCGAGGAATAACTGTGTTAGACCTTGAAAGGTCAGTTTGGAGAAGGATGGTTTCTCCTTTGACGAAAGCATTTTTATGCCCATCATCTCTAATGGACATTATTGCTTTGTAATGAATTCGAAAGATTAAAGCCACTGGAATTGATCCTTTTAACATTTTATAGTTGTGAGTTTTAACTTGGAGTGTCATGCTATGGATAACATTCCTGTCTTTAAGAGAAATGGATAAATTTGGATAACAACTAAAAGAGATGGGTCTTTTGCATAGACTTGATTCTATGGAACTTAACAGAGAGTCATTGAACTCAAGGAATCTAGCATCTCTTAAAATGGCTAGTATTGAGGTGTCTAATCCTTCTTTGGTTAAGGGCTTAATTCCGACTTGGACTAAACCTATATGGATGTAATTGTATGATTTTGCTAGTTTTTCTAGGGAACTTTTGGTGAGAAGGTGAATTGTTTTGAATGATTTTGATAGGTGTATGTCTCTTTCTTCGGTTTTGATGGAAGAACTTGAACTATACCATTTTGTATCATAAACTTGGCTTTTGGGGATTTTTGGGATGTCCCAACGCTCTATTGCTTTTTGGAAGTTTTCGACGTTGGTTTCGGCACTATGTGTAATATTTCTTGAATCTAACGTACTAGTGGAAGAGTTTGAAAGAGATGTAGTTCTGCAGAATATAGAATCCATGTTCTGAGATCAAAAAAGATGTAGGCTAAGCTTTTGCTTACAATCCTAGAAAAAAACGGGTTTATTGCCTCCTATGGACTTATAACCGATAAACTAGGTAAAATGACTCGGCAAAGGCTTAACTACAAAAGTTTAAGAACTAAGAACAGAGATACAGTAGACAACAATAATACAACTCCCTTATGGCTCTGATACCATATATATATATATTATACTCGGGAACATCGACTCCCATTTTAGAAAAATGTTCACCTTTGGGTTCCCTATACTAAGGGTATACGCAACTACTGCTTATCTCTAGCATAAGTATTATGCAACTTATAAGCAATTGAATCAACAATATATATCAAGATTACGAAATAGACATGCATATATATCATATCATATGCTCCAATATATCGCAAGATTTGCTAATTAACCACCATGCATCTATCACAAGATAATGCATATACATATGTATACATCACAAAAACAGTATAACAGGTAGAAAACTTGCCTGAGTGCTCCCGGATAGACTTAAGATTAGAGTGGGTCCGATAACCTATGAACAACAACATAAGTCGGAATTAAACCCCGGTCTCTTAAGAAACTAAACTTTAGCCAATTGAACCCTAACGTTCCCTTATGGTCACTCATACGCTTAACGAATCACCTAAGTCGTTCGAGTACCCTCGGCTCCACCATTTTTAATAAATTAACCATTAAGAGTTTTAAGGCGATTATTTCGCGAGTACCTTACTAACTGCCTAATCCACTTAACATAGCTGTTTCATATCCCAATTAGTCATTTAAAGTCCTTAACCAAGGTTTCAAAGTAAGGCGAGGGGTAATGGTTCGTTCGCGAAATGCCGTTACTTAAAACGGTCGTTTCTCCTAAACCGTTCATCGGATTCAAACGAACCACATATCAAAACGAAGCTCGTAACAAGAACAATCTAAATCATGGCAGTGGTCAATACCTAACAGTGAGTTCTCGGGTCCTGATGTTAAGAACAAAACAGTCTAAAGTAAATCGGAAATTACGACGACTATGTTTACGCGATTACCAATTTTTATCCTACTCCAAATCAACCACAAACCAACCACAACTCAACCATACAACCAAAATCCATCCATACCTCACTACAACAGCCCCAACACCTCAAGTTTTTCCAATTTATATTAATCTCAAACATGACTAAAACTATTCTTAAGTTCTTTAACTAATAACCAAGATTTACAACTCCAAAAACATCACAAAACCAACTAATCTCTACATACACAATAATCAAGCCTCTTATGAACTATAATACTCATATTAAGCTCTTAACATTCAATAACAAAGCTAGGTTAAGAGATTATACCTTCCTTGTGAGTGGGAGTAACTACTTAGCTTGGAATCACCCTCGAAAGTCCTAACCAAAGCTTAATCTAAACAAAAACTCAAGAACAAAATTTCAAGTTCTTGAAAAACACTATTCACCAAGAACTTTGATAAATTGATTAGCTATGTTAAACATGGAATCTTGAGCTTAAACTTATGGCTCATCTAAGTTATGAATTATGGAAGCTAAAGAAACAAACCTCTTGAATTATGAAGGTGTGTAGCTTGATTTTTGAAATTTTTCCTCTGCTTTTCATGGAAAAGCCGAGAGCAATAGATGGGGGAAGAAGAGAAATGAGTTTGTTTTGGTTGCTTTTGATTTTGGTGTTTCTGAAATGAATACTTGGTGGAGATTGCTTTGATAAAGTGATGACATCACTTAGATGACCTCACCTCCAAGCCACATATCTTTCCCTTAAGGTTTGATGATGTCACATTCTCTTTTAACCACTTGTTTTAGCTTTTCTTGGAAGCTTCCTTCCCATTCTACTTGTATGTGCTTGTCCCTTGGCCGTTTATTTGTTTTACGGTTCTCTTAACTCTGTTCTCTTACGTTGTTTGAGGGATCACATCCAGGATCTTATTATTTGGGTTCCCCTAAATCTTTCTCAATATCTTATGATCCTTTAATGATCCTCTCTTATAATCCTTGAATTTAAATCCCTTTAACCATGTTACCTTATACTTAAATCTTTTGGTATCAGGTGGATTTTCAGGAGAAATCAAAGTGTTCGGATTTGGATTCTGACGATCTTTACATACAATTATATACCACATTGAGTACTAATAATATCTAAGAAGATCAATAAAAGAACCCCTACATAGTGTGGTATGAAAAATTTTCTTATTCAGCATAATCGGCAAAATCACTATTCATAAGGGTTTCAAAAATTCCAAAAATTGGGGTTAGTACAAATTGTGCACGCAAAAGGACGATCAAGGTATTCTTAGGTTTTCTTCTAGAATTTGGATTCCACCAGTGACGGAGTTGAAGAATGAAATTTTACAGGAAGATCATAATTCAAGGTATTCAATCCATCCAGGGAGTACCAAAATGTACAGAGATTTAAAGGAAAATTATTGGTAGCCAGATATGAAGAGGGAAATTGCGGAATGGGTTAGCAGATGTTATACATGTCAGAGAGTTAAAGCAGAGCATCAAAGACCAAGTGGATTGCTACAGCCATTGGAGATTCCAGAGTGGAAGTGGGAACATATTGCCATGGATTTCATAGTTGGATTACCAAGGACAAGGGCTAATCATGATGCCATTTGGGTTATAGTGGATAGACTTACCAAGTCTGCTCATTTTCTGCCTATCAATGAAAGATTTTCGCTCGACAAGTTAGTCCATATGTACCTGAAGGAAATTGTAGTTAGTCATGGAGTTCCTGTATCTATTGTATCTGATCGAGATCCAAGATTTAATTCAAGATTTTGGAAGAGTCTTCAAAAATGTTTGGGAACGAGACTGAATATGAGTACAGCTTACCATCCACAGAAGGACGGCCAGAGTGAAAGAACGATCCAGACAATTGAAGATATGTTACGTGTTTGTGCTATTGATTTCAAAGGGAGTTGGGACGAGCATTTACCTCTGATAGAATTTGCTTATAACAACAGTTATCACGCCAGTATTGGGATGCCACCCTACGAAGCTCTTTAAGGACGCAAGTGTAGATCTCCAGTGTATTGGGACGAAGTAGGAGAACGCAAAATACTTGGACCTGAATTAGTACAGCAGACAAAGGAAGTTGTTGAAGTTATCCAGAAGAGATTGATAGCAGCACAAGACCATCAAAGGAAATATGTAGATCAATCAAGGAAAGACATGGAATTCGAAGAAGGAAGCTTGGTATTACTAAAAGTATCACCGTGGAAGGGATTAACGAGATTTGGAAAGAAAGGAAAGTTGAGCCCAAGATATGTCGGACCTTTTGAGATTCTAAAGCGCGTTGGCAAAGTAGCTTACGAATTGGTGTTACCTCCGCACATGGAGCACATTCACAATGTTTTTCACGTATCGATGTTTAAAATGTATAATCCAGACTCCAGGCATGTAATAGAATATGAGCCAATAGAGCTTCAGGCAGACTTGTCATATGTAGAGAGTCCGATAGAAATTCTAGAGAAAAGAGAGAAAGTATTAAGAAATAAAGTGGTAAAGTTAGTAAGAGTATTGTGGAGAAACCCAAAGGTTCAAGAGTCAACCTGGGAGCTAGAAAGTGATATGAGAGAAAAGTACCCTCATTTATTTTCTTAGGAGATTCTGAGGACAGAATCCTTTTAAGGGGGAAGGATGTAATATCCGGGATATATCGTGTAATTATTTTGCTAATAAATAATTATTATATGTGTTCAGTATCTATTCTGTGAATTATTTGTTAAGTGTTAAATGTGTTTGGATGTTTAAAAATAATATTAATTGATTATTTTAATTTTTATATATCCAAAATAAAATATAGATAATTGTCATATCTTTCTAATTATTTTTATGTTGATTTATGATTTTATAGGAAATATATGAATTTTATAAAATCTTTTTCCGAGTATTTAAAAAAAACTATTTTATACAATCGGGAACCAACCGACGTCATCCGTTTTTACGTTCTTATAACCCGAAATTCTTCCGAGAACTCCTTCCTAAACTAATTGCAATATTCCGAGCATTTTCCATGTTTCAACATTTTCGATCCGGCGTACGGTTTGTCCTGCGCGGATCCCGGCGTAACATTTTCGATACATTATTCATTTCGGTAAATCAATAAAACTCGTATTCCCGATAAACGAGATCTTTTTATTATACTATCACAATTATCACCTCTTAATACGTGTAACCAGGCGCTGAGACCAAGACGGCAGTACAAATTGTACTGGTTTGGATAATTATCCCGAAAACCGGTACTGTTTGGATCAGTTTTTATAAATAAACGTACCATTTTATATCTGGAATGATCCAACGGGATACTAATTTTCCGTAAATATAAATAGCCTTTACCGTATTTTATTCCATATCAAAAATCATTTGCAGTCAGTAATTATATAATTTTCCAGACAAAATACTTATATTCATATAATCTTCTGAAAATCAAACCACAAATTGAAGGTGTTAGTGAAGTCCGATTGGAACGCTCGAGTAACCAAAACAGAGGTTTTGAGGTGTTCTTTCAGTTTCTTCAAGTTTCAGAACTGCAGAAATCAAGGTTGATTTTCTATATTTTTATTTATTTTCGAATTATTTTAATTAAAAATATGAATTTTTGTTCGGATGATTGTTTGGATGATTTGATGATTGCATGTTGTAGAGCTTGTTTTCCTGATAATTTTCATATGTCATATGACTGATTTGGAGTTCAATAACATGTTCAAAATTAAGTTTAATATTCGAATTTTGAAATTAGGGTTTATAACCCGTATGAATGTTTTCAATTGAAATTTGGGGCTTTTTAATTTAGGGGTTATTAGCTATTGATTTATACTGGGTTCTGTTCCTTATGAAATTTGCAATCGATTGGTATATAGCTCATTAACAGAGGATGTCTGAATCGAAGGGATTTGTATTTTAAAGTTTTCGTCGGTTCACCGGAAACCGGTAATGTTCTTGGCCCTTTTCCGGCCAGGACATGGATTATTGATGTGATTTGATTGCATGGTTGTGTTCCTGGTTATCTGTAGATTATATCTGAAGCAGATGGTGGGGTGAGGATGCCGGAATCGTGTTCTCCGGCCACCCCTGTATTTTCCGGCGACTGGACTGCAAAATTGCAGTTTAGTCCCTGTACTTTTGTAGGCGATGCAGTTTAGTCCTCCAGGTTTCCAGAATTTGCAAAAATAGGATTCCTGTTTTAAAAATATTCAAAAATCATATTTTCTATTTATTTTAATTATAAAAATTTGTGTTTAATTTCTGAAAATTCTAAAAATTATTATTTTAATTCCAAAAATTATTTTTAATTCAAAAATAAATCTGAATTAATTAGTTAATTAATTTCAGTTAGTAATTAATTGATTAATTGGTCAATTAATTCGAAAATTAATTGATTAATTGATTTAATTAATTATTAATTGATTTTAGTTAATTATTTAATTAGATTTAATTATTTAAAAATGATTTAAAAATTCCGAAAAATAGTTTTGAGCATTAAAATATTATTTTAAATTATTTTCAAGGCTCGATAATTATTATAAAATTGTTTTGAAGCCAGATTTGGCCAGCCGAACCCTGTTTATTATTCCGAAATTGATCCAACGACCCGTTTTAATTCTAAAAAATATTTTAAAAATCATTTTAAATACCCGAAAGCCTGTTTATGACCCGAGACTCCATTATAAATGATATATCATTGATTCTTTAACGTGTTATGTGTTATATGTGACTTGTTGGTTGACTGTCAGTATATATATTCAATGTTTACTTGTTTATAGTATAACTTTCAATCCGTTAATCGGATTTGGGTGAAACGAAGGGTAGATAGAAGTATATGTCGAATAGAATCGTATGAGTTGAATTGATAGATGCTTATAATATATGAGCAGAAGAGGCAAGGCGTAGGAAAGGGAAACAGATAGTCGAGGAGTAGACGGTTGTGATTGAAAGTTAAAGAAGTATAACAAGCTAATACCAGGCAAGTGTTCTGAACTTTCTCGAGATATATTATAGTGGATTGATAGTCCTGTTTTATATTGCAAGTGATTTGAAGCACTGAACACAAAATCCTGATTCCAGTTTTTGATCTTGAGCCGTAAACCTTATTCTTTCTAAACCGTTGATTGTTGTACACCCAAATACGAACCACAGATATACGATACTACTCCACAAATACATACAAACTAAATACCAAACACTGAACCGAATTACTTATATACTCAAACCATTGTACCTTATGATTTGAAAGACCAATTCCTGGTAACCCTGAAATATTGATTCCTTTGTTATCCAATTCTTTCATTACCTAACATCTAAGCTTTGAAAATTCCATATTGATCCTTATGAAGATTGAAACCATTTCATTATTGAACGTCCAATGTTTTTAATGATTCTATTTATTGCTTATTACTGTTTATTTTGTTATTATGTTCGAATTGGATTGTTTTTCTAAAATTGTAGACCAGATTCGTGGTCAGACCATATAATGGTCAAGTTAGGCCAATGTGTGCCTTGGATCCAGTAGTTAGAGCAGTGTTGTGTGCTTTGCTCGGGGTTAGTGCGTGACTGATCAGCAGCCTAACCTTTTTTTTTAAAAAAATGAAAATATAATATCCAATTCTAAATCATAATTTATTGTTCACTTGGTATCATAACCCTTTCCATTTGATGATCATTATTCTCAGTTTTGTCATTGTGACTTGCTGAGCTAGTTAGCTCATTTGTGCGATATTGTTTATGTTCTTTTTCATTTAAGAAGGAACCAGTTGGTAACGAGGATCCCCAGTCCAACGCGAGAGTTAGGGGTTCAGGTTGATCAAGTTAAGCTAGTAGGCACCTTTTGGAGTAATTTAAGTTTGTAAAAGTTTGTAATAATGTTTAATACTCAGTTCTGAGTTTGGATAGTTGGGATTTGAACGTTTGTAATATAAACAGGTATGTTTGGCTTGTGTGCATACTTTAACCTATTGCGGTCTGTGGTAGCTGGTAAGTAGGGTCACTGCATATTATTACTATTATCTTTATTATTGTTATAAGCAGGTTATAAATAAGGTATGTGTGTGTGGACCCCAAACTTCTGACCCGGGTTTGGAGGGCGCCACAATTAGGACCTTGTGCTGGACCGCCACCCGACCTCTTACGCGTTGATGGACTGCCACCCAGCCACTTACACTTTGATAGACCGTACCCCGGCCTGTCGCTTTTGTCGACTCAATTAGATGGACTTAATTCCCGAATATTGGGCAAGTAATCAAATTCTTTTGTCAAAACAGCACCCTCGTTGCGAACATAAAATACACCACAGAGCCGGATCCCTCAGATTTCTAAGCGAGTATTTAAATCCTATTCGAAAGGAAGATCTTAAATTTGAAAATGAGTTTTGGGATCCGCTCTAACATTTAATATCATTTTGAAGACTCAAAAACATTTTAAAGAATGTTTAGAGTAATGATGATTTAATAAAATAGATGAATCCCGATATATTAGGAAATATCTGAATATTATTATTTAAATAATATTCCCATAAGGATAATATTTATAAAAATATTTGAAGTAGAAGTTTTAAAACTCATACTTGAAATGAGTAATAAATAACAAAAGATATACTTATACGAAAGTATGATCTTTATTTGAATAATTGAAAATAGTTTGATTATTATTCAAAACTATCGAATATACCTTATCCGATTCATAGTTTAAGAAACTATATATATATATGTATATGTTATACTCGGAAATATGGACTCCCGGTTTAGAAAAATGTTCACCTTTGGGTCCCCTATACCAAGGGCATACGCAACTACTGTTTATCTCTAGCATAGGTATTATGCAGTTTATAAGCATTTGAATTGATAATAGAATATCAAGATTTCACAACATGCATATATATACCATATCAACATGTTCCAATATATCGCAAGATTTGCTAATAACAGTCATGCACTTATCTCAAGATAATGCATCAATATATTTACATAAAACAACAGTATAACAGGTAGAAAATTTGCCTGAGTGTTCCAGTGTAGACTTAAGCTTAGAGTGGGTCCGGTAACCTATGAAAAACAACATAATCCGGAATTAGACCACGGTTGCTTAAGAAACTAGTCAAAACTCACCCAAACCCTAACGGTCGCTTACGGTCGCTTACACGCTTAATGATTTGCGTTAATCGCTCGCGTACCCTCGGCTCCACTAATTTTAATAAATTAACCGTTGTGAATTTTAAGATGACTCTTTCGCGAATACTCTACCAACTGCCTAACCCACCTTACATAATTGTTTCATATTCCAATTAGTCTTTTAAGGGCCTTAAACAAGGTCTCAAAGTAAAGCGAGGGGTAAAGGTTCGTTCACAAAACGTTGTAACTTAAAACGGTCATTTCTCCTAAACTGTAAATCGGATCTAAGCGAACGACATATCAAAACAAAGCTTGAATCATAAATTCTAAGCATGGTATGGTCAGTTCATGAAAGTGGGTGTTCAGGTCCAAAAGTTAAGCATAAAACAGTTTAAAGAAAATCGGGCATTATGACGGCTATAACCTAACGATTTCCAAAGTTTAAATTACACCAAATCATCATCAATTCAACAACAATCCAACATCCATCAACATCAAACTAAACCCATTCATCCAAGCACCATTATAATCCAAACAAACTAAACTTAAAACTAAGGGTTCAAGAGTTTATACCGTCCTTGGAGAGTGGAGAATTACTAACAAGCCTCTTGGAACCTCTAACTATCTCTACCAAGCTTGGATCTTAAAGAAAACATAAGAAAACAAAATATTAGTTCTTGAAAACACTATTCATCAAAGAACTTTGAGAAATTGTTTAACTAAGGAATCCTTGGAATCTTGGCTTCAAACTTATAGCATAACTAAGTTATGAAATATAGGATCCAAAGAAATAAACCTTGCAAATTTCCATGGCCTGGAGCTTGAGTTTTGAAAATCTATTTCACCAGTTTTATGAAAAGGCCGAATGGAAGAAGAAGAAAATGGGGGAGAGCTTTTGCTTGCTTGGTTTTCCTTGGGAAATGAGAAAGAAATGCTTGGTGGAGAAGATTTTTGAACAAATATCTTGATAAAGTGATGACAATACTATCTTATTGATACTTTATTTTTCCAACCTTTCACAAGTAAGACAATTATTTTATATTTATAAGGAGTCCGTAATGGGCTTTTTCCCTTACAATTGGGCCTCTATTGGGATTTTTATTACAAACCTCCATTCTAAGGTTCCAATTTCCTATTTAAGGTCCTTCTTTCTTTAACCCAACATTTGTCCCACGCGAATATAGTTGTAACATCTTTAGATTTGCTGTTTAGGTTCCTAATTAAAACTTACACACAAGAATTAAAATAAAGAAGAGATAAGATAAATAAAATTTAATTAATTATCTTTTGTTATATTTTACTTTATTTTATTTTATGCGCCGTTGTTTTTATTTGTTGTTATTATCATTTTTATTTTTTTTGAGGAAGCGGGATGGGGGATGGATAAAAAAGAATTAGCAGCTTATATTAATTTGAATATGGAGAGTCTCTTCATCTTCCCTCCCACTTAACCAAGGAAAAGCTGCAGTATTTGAGGAGTTCTATCTTCTCTCTGTCCTCTCCATTGCGCCTGTAAGTTTTCTTGTTCACTAAATATTACTGATTTTAGTGTAACTACGAGCCCTTATCTATTAGGTTTTCCATTTCAATCGAGCTTCTTGAATCTTAATTATTTTATTCTTAAGTTTTTAATTAGTCGCGGAGTTCTTGATTCGATTTCCATGGCCGGCCTAGGTTCGTCCTCTTCCAAAACCAATCTTTTTCGTAATCCTGAAAACGTCCCTTGAAAGAGCGTGACGAAGAATCAGCTATTAACTTAGGTAATTTAGAAATTCCAAATCTGAATTCTTTCAAATCGTTTGACTTCATAAATGAAGAAGAGCTTTTCTCTGGTGTCGAGATAGCGTCTAAGGTTTCTCCACCGATAAGTCCTCGTACTCTAGCGTATAGGGAGGGAGTTCTTCGAGAGAGTCTTAAATTGGGGCTTCTTGAATTTCTCCGTGGCTGTAGTCTCAATTATATTAGCCATTTCTCTAATCATAAGTTAAACATGACTAAGTTAGGATCTTGGGTTGACTTAAAAAATGGGTATAGATTGCGGATTCCAGTCACAGATGATTGAATGTGGGTGATGCCGGAATTCGGGATGCACGGTGTGCCATTGATCATGTTTGAGTATGGGCTCCGACTTCTGATGCATCCTTTCCATTTAGCAATGTATGAGGCTATAGGTTATGGGAAAGCACAGTTATCGCCTAATTCCGTCGCTCAGATAAGTGGCTTTATAGCCTTGTGCAACGAGCGGGATCAGATCCCTTCTATAAAATTGTGCTTTTCCATATACTATATTAGATATCACAACGGGCAAGTCTATTTTGATACTCAAAGTAAGCGTCCCTAGATCATCAGTGTTAGATCCTCTAACTCGGGTTATCATCCTAAATGGGTGTATATATGTGGGAGAGATTTAGAATTTGTTAGGCCCTATCGCGAAGTAACACAATCGACCCTAGAGTATCTGAACAACCTTAAAAAGTACGATGCTACATACCTCGATGGGTTTCAGGGGTCGAGGCCCGTTTATACGCACAATGACTTGAATGACTTAAAAATTTTTTAAGGAACATCATCGTAAGAAATTATTACTTATAATTTGGTGAAGAATTACTATATTACTGCTCTCTCTCTTTTTTTTATCTATATTCTTAATAACGCCATATCCCCCTTAGTAATCTTCTTCTTTTTTTTCAGTTGCAGGGAAATCTTTGAAGAAGTTGTTGGAGAGTGGGGTTTTGGTTGAGATGGACAAAGCCATGATGATGTTAGTCAAGAAATCAAAAGCTGGGGTTGTCGATATGTCGAGGGTTGATGAAAATCCTGTTAGTGTAGGTGCCCTAGAGGCAATACATTATTCTTTTAAATATTTATGTCAGTTGATCATTCAATAAATGTATTTATTATGACCTTAATTACTGCGATATTTTGTTAGCATAATAAATGTCCTTAGAATCATGATACACATTGTATAGTTTAAGTAAATGACTAGAACTTGAGATTATATAATATATCATATTCTTAAAGGTCCCTAGTCGAGTATTATTATATAGCACAATAATAATACATAGATAGACTAGTATGTTGTTTAACAAGATAACCACATCTCATTGGTTATAAGTATGGGGATACTAAAGTCAATACATAGGTACATGTGAGAGTACATGGTACTGGACAGACCCACAGTGAGATTCTTCATGTTTAATAAAGTCATAAGAAAGACTCACAGTGATAATGGTGTAACGATCCTTTGACTTGAAATCATTATATTTCTATACGATGATTAATATACTTTGACTATATTAAATGTTACTTTTGACCGGGTGATGATAAAAGTGGACATCGGGTATATCATGAGTCGTATGAGAAATATGAATGATAGATAAAGGATTTAACCCTCCTATAATTAGGAGAGATATTATTGGCCTCTTGATTGAGTGAGATTATAAAAAGCATGGCCATGCTCAAATAATGATTTATCTTGATAGTCTACTCATGGATCAAGTAAACCCGGATTAAATATTGAAGAGGATGACTATATACATGCCTCGAGTTTAATCTATAATATGTATGGTTAAAGAGATTATATTACACGAAAAACATTAATCACGAAAGGTTTTATCTAATCATGATTTAATTATTGTTTAATTGGGTAACAATGATGTATTACTAGATACCGCTCATTGTTTATAATTTTATTAGAGAATAAAATTATTGCCAATTAAATAATAGCCTATAGGGTCGCACAGCTAGAGCACTTAATGGAATAGTTAATTTAAATCATGGATTTAAATTAATTGATGATTATTTGATTGGAGGGAATGTTTTTGCCCATAATAATTAAGTATGACTTAATTATTAATTAAATAATAGAAATTCGTTTTTATTATTTAATCCTATACCTACTAGGGTTGGGCTTTGCTGTTATGGGCCTTTGAATCAGCCATTATAAATAGATAATGATAGGTTAAAGAGGCTTGTATGTTTTTGGAGAAAATTCTAGCAGCAAAGAGAGGCAGAGGCAATTTGGATCGTCAAGAAGGAGGCTAGTACATCCATTCCGTAGTCAAGTTCGTGAGACGTTCTTGGAAGTGCTCATGTAGATACCATAGAGGTGTTTCTCCGAGAGGTAGACACAAAGCGTGATAGCTAGGATCTCCGTTGAGTTCGTGAAAGTCAGGCTCTTGAAAGGTATGATTCGTTATCTTCATAATCTGCCCACAATTATACATGGATCCTGTTTTTGGGTTTCGAAATTTTTTTTGTTTTATTTACATTATCCGCTGCGTTTTATGCCTCAGAACCCATCAAATTCCTCATCATAGACGTTTTCATTGAGCTATTAGATGATCAAGGAAATAAGATTGTGGGTGGTTATGAGCGCATTGCTTGTGAAGGGACTGGGAATCCCTCGCGAAAGAGGTCCAGGAGCGGAGTTGTTGAGGCTGCGGAGGCTGTTGGTAAGAAAATTTGTGAGGATGTTGTAGGAAGTGGCGTAAACAAGACTCTGACTATAATTGGGAATCGGGGGATCATGCTTCCAACCGTCGACCCCGAGGCTAGCAAAGAAGTTATTCTTGTTGAGATCCGGCCCTCTGAGCGATGGACTGCAGGGTCGACTGTTCCTCTTCGGGCTTTTCGAGTGTTTAATCTTCCACAAGACTCAAGTGCTTATGCCAAGAGATCACGGAGTCAACTTGTTGACCGATGTTTGGGGCAATCTGGAAGGGTGTGTATATTGTTTTTGTTGCTTTGGTTTTATTTTAAGTTTTTTTTATTTAAGAACCCACCTTTGCTTATTCTCACATTAAGTATTTTTATGAAAGTTGTCTTTATTTTGGCAATCTCTGTTTGATGTTATGCATATTATTGAGGAGTATAAGGCTGATGAGGGTAGGAGCCTTGCCTCGAAGGTTGAGGAGGAGCGAGACCTGTTGAAAGATGAAAAGAAGAAATTGGCGACTGAATTAGCCGAAGCCAAGACCCGTATCGTCGAACCAAGGTATGTTATTTTTCTTTTGATGTCATCTTTTTATCAATGTCATTATATTTATATATGTTTAATTATAACACTAGAAAATTCCTTATTTCTTTCCACGCCATCTTTTATGTGTATTTTAAAGTAAATATCTGTTTTTTTACATTTATCGAGTATAGATAAGTGATCTTGAATTTGTAAACGACCATCTTAAAAAAGAGTCGGAGGGTATAGGGTACCGAGTGAAGATTATGGAGACCTCGTTGGGTGATGAAACGAAGAGGCGTGAGGCTCTGGACATCGAGGTAGCCAACCTTCGCGAGAAGAATGAAGCCTTGGAGAAAGAAAACTTGAATTTGACGTTAGAAGTAGAGAAAGCTGTCAAAGATATTTTCGGGGGCCTGGGTGACTGGTATGGTCATTGCTATAAGAGGATGGAAATTGTTGGGCTCGATGTGTCGGGTCACCGCTTCGAAGATTACCTTTGCGACTATGCTGCAGAACATAAGGAGAACGAAGCGACTGTCGATCCCATCGACCCTTGAAGGCGAGGGATGCCTCGTTTATGATGTAATTTATGGATTATGATTGAATTGTTAAGTATTTTTATGTTTGCGTAATGATGAAGGTACTTCTATCATCTTTTTAATTATCAATTATAATTGCTAGATTATTTTGATATTTGCATTTTGGATGTTTTATTCGAGTTTTGTATTCCAATAAATCTTTTAAAGTGTTTATGTGTGCTTGTTTCTGTTTTTATGTTGATTTACCGAAATGCAAAAAGCATAATTGTTTTGAAGAAAATGTGTCGAATTTTGATATTGGCAAATATAACAAGTCATGCGATGTAGTACAATCATGATTACTAACCCATTTTATTATATATAAGATGGGTGATGTGGGTTTGTTTTTAGACTACGATGTTGTTAACTTTACTTACACATATCACCATATTCCGAATTAGAATTCCATAGAATTGACCCGCGTGTGTACTGAATGGAAGATCATTGATTGGTTTGGGATATTTTGGTATTCCGATATTTGAAATTTACAAGTTACAAAATACTCATGAGTAATAATTTTTCATTGATAAATTAAGGGGGGTCATAACAGGAATCTCATATCAACCCCTTTTCGTTAAAAACAATTTTTATAGTCAGAGATCTGACATTTTTTATTCATATGATTCAAATAACTTAATTACTGATAATATTTCTTCAAATGAACAACATTCCAAGCATTTTTTATGGGTGTACCATCGAGCATAGACAGTCACTTAGTTCCTGGTGTGATGAGCCCTGTTACTTGATAAGGTCATTCATATGGGGATTTGAACTTTCCAGTGATAGTGGGCTATGAGGTTGCCGACTCCCGAAGGACTAGATCCCCAAATAAAAACTGCTTAACCTTTACTTTCTTGTTGAGTAAGCTATTGTGCGCGCTTGCTGCTGAAGGACTTTCATTGATGCCTCGTCCCTAACTTCTTTCATGAGAACATTGTGAAGTTGAATTCCCTCGCGTGAGACTTCAACATCAAAATACTCGACCCTCAGCGAGTTAAGATACACTTCGACAGGGGAAACCACTTCCAAGCCAAAAGCCATCTTAAAAGGGGATATACCCGTTGCACTCTTGGAGGTCGTTCTATACGACCAGAGAACATTTGGCAGCTCATCGACCCACAGCCTTGGCAATTCATTGACCCTTTTCTTAAGCCCTTGTAAGATTATGCGGTTAGACACTTCGACTTGTCCGTTTTCCTGGGGGTAAGCCACCGAGGACTTGATATGTTTAATCTTGAGTTGTGAAAGTGTTTCGGTGAACTTTTCCCCTACAAACTCGGTTTTATTGTCAGTTACCACTATTTTTGGGACCCCGAATGAATATAATATACTCCATTAGAAACTCAATCATCTCCTTCTCTCATATTTTGGCCAATGGTCGGGCCTCGATCCATTTTGTTGCGTAGTAAACAGCCACGACAATGTATTGTGCTTGTTTTTGGACTTCGGGAAAGGTCCGACGATGTCTATACCCCATTGATAAAAAGGACATTGGTTAACAACCGGGATCATTTCCACCGATGGCTGATGAGATACTGATCCATATATCTGACATGATTTGCATTTTCGCATAAAATTTTCACAATTACTTCGTATTGTAGGCCAAAATAAACCTTGCCTCATTATCTTAAGGGCTAAGTTTTTGCCACCTAGGTGATCCCCACAGATTCCTGTATGGACTTCGACTATCGAGGTGTTGGACTCTTCTGGTCCTAAGCATCGGAGTAGGGACTCCACGAGCCCTCGATGATATAATTTGGTTTCTAACACACAATAGTTCTTTGCCTTATATGATATGGCTCTAGTTTCACCCTTATCTTGTGGCAATTTTTTCTGCAAGATATACTCCGAAATAGGTTGACGCCAATCTGTGGCAGAGGAAATTTCATTAACCATCGGCGTGTCGACAGAAGGAGTATTCATATCGACCGAAGGAGCCTTTCTTTCCTCGACATAAATTGACTTTGATGATGCAACAACAGACGATGCTAATTTACACAAGGCGTCAGCCCATAGGTTTTGTTCTCTGCAAATGTTCTTGATTGTCCATGATGAAATTTTCCCCAGCAGGGACATAACTAGATTCAAATATGCCGACATTCGAATGTCATGGGCTTAAACTCACCTTGCAGTTGTTTAGCGACAAGCTGGGAATCACCAAATATTTCCAAAACTTTCACTTCTAGCTCAATTTCTAATCGTACTCCTGCTAACAATGCTTCGTACTTGACTACATTATTTGTTATTGGGAGCGAAAATTTTAAAGCTTGCTGTATTTTGAAGCCCTATGGACTGATTAAGATCACACCTGCGTCCCCTGACGATGTTGTTGAGGATCCGTCGATATATAGAGCCCATGCTTTCTGTGGGAAAGGTATTTCTTCAGTTGTGGATATGTCAAAATTGCACTCTACAACAAAGTCTGATAGGATTTGGGATTTCATCGCACTCCGAGGAAGATATTCAATATGAAATTGACTAAGTTCGACCGTTCAAGTGGTGAGTCACCCTGTCATATCTGGTCTGTGCAAGATACACTTCAAGGGTGGATCGGTCATGACTTTAATAGGACGCCCCTGGAAGTAGTGGTGCAGCTTTTTGCTTGTTACGACGAGAGCATAAACTAGCTTTTCCACATGTGGGTAGCGAGTTTCTGCATCTTTCAGAGTATGGCTAACATAGTAAACTGGGGCTTCACGACCCTCGATGTCTTTGACTAGAACAGAGGCTATCGACCCATCAGAGGCTGAAATGTACACTTTCAGCGCTTCACGAGGCAATGCTCTTGCTAAAATGGGTGGACTTGTCAACAAATCATCTAAAAGATGATTCTCACTTGCTTGGATTTTTGGCTTTTCCAATAGAGTTAAAGATGGAGAATTTGCAAGTGATGTATGAATCATGTCTACATCCAGTGAGTGTGTAGGTGAATTTGGGGTTTCATGTGCTTCAATTATCAATGATTTTGGATGTGACTCCACATTTAGTGGAGCCACATCAATCTGACTTTGAGATGGTGCAGGGACTAGGTCTTTAGCTCCAATATGCACTGTGTGTGTGCCCTGTGCATCCCCAAGGGTTTTAGATCTTTTCATCTAGCATAAGTCTGTGGTGAACTTGTGTCCCTAACCCTCTTGGCATGTGCTCTTGGTTGGGAGCTTATTTCAATAGTAACATCCTTTTGGGAGGATGAAACTAGAATTGAGCTAATTTCCTTATTAACAACCACAGTTTGTTGGGAAACTGTGGTATGGCTAGGCTTGGGTACACTAATCTCACCAGCCTTATACTTAGGGTTTATTTAATTTTCACCCTGTCCCTCACCTAACTCACTCTCCTTCACACTCCCCTCTTTGTGTTTGGTAGATTTTGTAACTGGTTTCTTTTGAGAGGAACCAGAGGGGGCTTTCTTTGTTTTGGATTGTGAAGGTTATGTTTTGGTAGCTTGGGTAGGCATCTGTTGGGTCAGTGACACAGATGCCATAGCTACACTTGAAGGGAAAGAAATTTGCGAGGTTGGAAGAGTAGAAAAAATGGTATTTACCTCACTTACTTGAGGGCCCTCCATGATAGGAAAATAGAAGAGGGGCACCTCTTTGTGGTGACTTGCTCTGTTGAGATCTGCAATGATTTTCCTTTCTTGAACCCAACAATTCAGTTTGTTGGTTGGGTTCTCGACAACAATATTCTCAATAAGATGGTTAGCAAGCATCATAAAGAATCTAGCATAATAGACACTTTTACCACTCTTATTAATTTCCCCTAACTTATAACCTAACTCAAACATAATCATGTCACTGAAGTTAAAGTACTTATCAGTAACTAACATATAAAGCATATTAAGCATGACAATGTTAACATAATCAAAATTACTCACTTTACCATAAAATACCTTAGTTACCACATTACACAGATAACTCCATTCCTTTCTAAGACCTAGCCTCCTAATCTCACTTAACTTAGAAGTAGAAAGTGCATAACCCATAGAATTAAACATGGTAACTAAATTAGCATCAGTGTGTGGAACAGTAGTAGTGTTATCTGGAATTTTAAAGCATGCTTTGATAATGTCACTATTAATGCATAACTGCTTACCTTTAAGAGTGAAAGTTATTGTCTTGTCAGTAGAATGATACACAGTTGTTTTCCATATCTCCTCCAAAACTTCACAGTAGATTGTGAGTGATTCCAGCATAGCATAACTGAGTTTGCATTCCTTCACAAAGTCCATCATTTTGTGAAAATCTCCAGACTGTGGAATCTCCTTGTTCACAAGAGCTATGAAGTTGTTCTTTTAATAGATGAATCTAGACTGGGACATGATTTTGACTACTGGTGCCATTATTAAAGTATAAAAATTTGTAGAGAGAGTATTTGCTTTGAAGAAGAAAGGAGATAGAGCAATTAATTTGAGAATGATAAAAGAATAGAATAAAAATGAATTCTGCTTTTATACTATTTCAGAATAAACTGTCAAAAATAATAAAGTGAAATAAAATAACCAATCCAAATAGCCCAAAATAGCCGTTTAAAATAAATAAACTGTCAAAATTCTGTCAATTATCCGTCGTGTTATACTTACAAACTGTAAGTATACCTGATGGATAATGTTCAGAGTTTTAACGGCTAAGATTGAGACAATTTGACAGATGAGAATAAAACAATTATCCGTCAGGTTATAAAATAATCCAGAAAAGTAATTGATTTAATAGATATTATTCAGACGGATGATCAAACTCGATGGATAATGAGTATCCGTCGGAATGTAAATTTTGACTTAGCCAAAATTTCATCCAAAATAGAAAAATCAATTAAGTTTCTACCTGCATAATAACTTGCAAAAATATCTGAAATGATTCAAGAATAATTAAGCATACCTAACACACTTACCAACCTTGAAAAGGTGGATTCATCAAGTGGCTTGGTAAAGATATCTGCAAGCTGCTTTTTACTTGGAACAAAATGAAGTTCCACAGTACCATTCATCACATGTTCCCTTATGAAGTGGTACTTGATGTCTATGTGCTTTGTTCTTGAGTGTTGTAGTGGATTTTCAGTGATGGCAATTGCACTTGTGTTATTACAGAAAATGGGAACCCTGTCCACTTGTAGACCATAGTCCAACTATTGGTTTTTCATCCATAAAATATGTGCAAAACAACTACCAGCAGCAATATATTCAGCTTCAGCTGTAGAAGTAGAAACTGAATTTTGCTTTTTACTAAACTAGGACACAAGCTTGTTCCCTAGAAATTGACAGGTTCCTATTGTACTTTTTCTGTCTATTTTACAACCTGCATCATCTGCATCTGAATAACCAGTTAGATCAAAACCAGAATCTCTAGGGTACCAAATGCCATGTTTTGGTGTTCCCTTGAGATATCTAAAAATTCTCTTTATAGCTACTAAGTGAGATTCTCTAGGATCAGCCTGAAATCTAGCACAAAGACAAGTAGCAAACATTATATCTGGCCTACTAGCTGTTAAGTATAGAAGTGAGCCAACCATGCCCCTATAGTTTGAAATATCCACAGACTTTTTAGTAGTATTTAATGCAATCCATCAGATCAAACTTCTTTAAAAGATCATAAATATATTTAGTTTGACTAATGAATATAACATCACTAACTCGCTTAACTTGTAAACCAAGAAAGTAAGTTAGTTCTCCCATCATGCTCATTTCATACTTACTTTGCATTCATTTGGAAAACTTTTTGCAAAGTTTTTCATCTGTAGAGCCAAATATAATATCATCTACATAAATTTGAACAAGTATACTAGAGCCATTAACATTTCTAAAGAATAAAGTTTTATCAATAGTACCTCTTGTGAAGTGATTTTCCAAAAGAAACTTTGATAAAGTGTCATACCAGGCTCTAGGTGCTTGCTTCAGTCCATAAAGTGTTGTCAAAAGATAGTAGACATATTCGAGAAAATTTGGATCTTCGAAACCAGGAGGTTGACTGACATAGACTTCCTCCTCCAAATCTCCATCCAGAAAGGCACTTTTGACATTCATTTTATAGACCTTAAAATTGGCATGGGCTGCATAGGCTAAGAAAATTCCGATGGCTTCAAGTCGTGCAACAGGAGCAAAAGTTTCATCAAAATATATTCCTTCTTGTTGAAAGTAGCCCTTATCAACCAATCTAGCTTTGTCTTGACCACTATGCCATTTTCATCCATCTTGTTTCTGAATACCCATTTGGTGTCAATTGGATTCTTTCCTTTAGGTTTGGGTACCAGCTTCCATACCTTGTTCCTTTCAAAATGGTTTAGCTCCTCCTGCATAGCTAAAATCCAATCAGGATCCAACAAAGCTTCTTCTACCTTCTTTAGTTCTTCCTTAGAAAGTAAGCTGCTATATAGACATTCTTCTTGAGTTGCTTTCCTTGTTTGATTGAACTCTAGAAGATGCATCACCAATGATGAGCTCAAAAGGGTGATCTTTAGTCCATTTTCTTTGTTGAGGTAGATTAGCTCTAGATGAAGAGGCCTCATTGTTGTCTTGATGTGTGACTGAGTATTGATTAGGAGAAACTCCCCCTGAGTTTGTGAATCTATGATTTAAGAAATGGATACTTTCTGTAGGTGATCTATTCTGACTTTCAGCTTCTCTCATTGTTCCGACGGATGATGCACTTTGTATCTCGATGGATGAAGCTAATTATCTCCCGACGGATGAAGCATTTTACAACTCGAAAGATGTTGAGTTTTGTGCTTTATTGGTAGTAGATTTTTCTGCATTATCCTTTGATACTGTTTCTTGATCACTTTCATCATCACTGTCATCACTAACCATCTCCACATTGTCGAATTTGAGGCTCTCATGGTAATCTCCATCTTGAAGTCCTTCAATCTTTTTATCATCAAACACAACATGTATTGATTCCACAACAATGTTGGTTCTTAGATTGTAGACTCTATATGCTTTACCAACAGCATATCCAACAAAAATTCCTTCATCTGCTTTAACATCAAACTTTCCATGTTGATCAGTTTGATTCCTTAAGATATAACATTTGCAGCCAAAGACATAAAGAAAATTTAGAGTTGGCTTCCTATTCTTGAACAATTGGTAGGGTGTCATGCACTTTCCTTGATTAACCAAAGAGATATTCTGAGTGTAGCAGGCAGTGTTCACAACTTCAGCCCAAAAATATATTGGTAACTTTGATTCTTCAAGCATTGTCCTTGCAGCTTCAATAAGAGATCTGTTCTTCCTTTCCACTACTCCATTTTGTTGTGGAGTTCTTGCTGCAGAAAACTAATGCATAATCCCATTATCTTCACAAAATGATCTCATCACAGAGTTCTTGAACTCAGTTCCATTGTCACTCCTGATTCTTCCTACTTTAAAGTCAGGATGATTGTTGACTTGCCTTATGTGATTGATGATGATTTCACTAGCTTCATCTTTGGTCTTTAGAAAATATGTCCAAGGGAACTTTGAGAAATCATCGACAATTACTAGGAAAAATCTTTTTCTTGAGATGGACAACACATTGACTGGTCCAAACAAATCCATGTGTAACAATTGCAAAGGTTCTTCAATTGTTGAATCAAGCTTCTTTCTGAATGATGCTTTGATCTGCTTTCCTTTTGGGCAGGCATCACACAATCCATCCTTAGTAAAATCCAGTTGAGGAATACCTCTAACCAGTTCTTTCTTGACAAGTTCATTCATGGCCTTGAAGTTTAGATGAGACAGTTTCTTGTGCCATAGCCAATTTTCATCTTAACTTGCTTTACTGAGAAGACAAGTTACTGATTCTGCATTTGATGAGTTGAAGTCAGCTAAGTACCCATTTCCTTTTCTCACTCCAGTGAGAACCACTTTGTTGCTCTTTTGTCATAACACAGGCTTCTGAATTTAAAGTAACTGAGTTACCTTTATCACAAAGTTGGCTGATACTCAACAAATTATGCTTGAGACCATCCACTAGGGCAACTTCTTCAATGATGACATTATCTTTTGAAATCAATCCATATCCCATAGTATAACCTTTGTTGTCATCTCCAAAAGTAATACTTGGCCCAGCTCTTTCCTTGAACTCAGTGAGCAGGGTAGAATCTCCAGTCATGTTCCTTGAGCAACCACTATCCAGATACCAAAGATTCTTTTTGTTTCCCTGCACGAATCAAAATCAAATCAAGTTGATTTTGGTACCCAAGTTTCCTTGGGTCCTGCCTTGTTAACTTTCTTCTTTGGTTTCTTAGGTTTGATCTCATTTGACTTGGAAATTTCTGAATCATCCTTAGTCATTTGAGTTGGACCTTTGAAACTATTTATTAGAACAGAATTATCATGCACATTTGGAATAAGAGGAAAAGACATGCTATTTGCAAATATGTTATTCCATTAAGGCATGATAAATGGCATTTGAGGCATATTAAATGCCGTATAATAGGGATTTGGTGCAGATGGCATATTAGCAAATTATGCATTCATATTCTGAGGAGACATAACATTTATAGGTATGGTAGACATGGTAGTCATGTTGGGAAAAGAAGAGGGTGCAGACATGGAAGTAGACATAGCAAGTTTGCAATTGACAAACAAGTTATTAACACTACCACACTTAACACAGATTTTTCTTGATGCATATTTATCAGGTGTGTAGTTATTATGTTTGTTAATTCCTACTTTCCCATTTCTATTGTTTTTCTTTTTAGCTTCTGTTTTAACCTCAATCTTTTCTAATTTATCATTCAATTGCTTGATAGACAGATGACCAACATTAACTTTCTTTTCCTTCCTGACTTGACTTGATTCTCCTGGAATAAAGTTCTTAGAAACTGATCCATATTTCTCATTCAACTTAGTTAGATTAGCTTTGCTAACTGGTTTACTCACAGCCGACAGATGTGGCTCCTTGTCACTCGACGGATAATCCTTTTGATTATCCGACGGATGATTTTCATCATCCGTCGAGTCCACATCTGTAAACAATCCTTCAACCAAATTGGACTCAAGCTTCTCTTTACTCTTCTTCCAGGATGCATCACAAAAGGACTCAATACCTTGAACTTTAGTGATTGGGCATGAACATCTCTAGATGATTTCCATGCCTTGATCACTTCCTGTTCTCGTTCAAGCTGCTTCTTTAAAATCTCTTCTTTCTTCAAGGACTCAATTAATTCATCCTTAGCAATCTTACACTCAATTCTCAATTTCTCAAATTCAATAAACAGAGACTCTAGCACATTATTCCTCTCACTTAAACACAAATTGTTTTCTTTAATTTTAGCATTTTCCTTAGTGAGGGACTTAAGTATAACACGCAGGTGATATAATTCTGTGGCCATGTCATTTATTGCATCATTACACTCAGCTTTAGATAAATGTGCTAGGTTAGTGGTGATTACCTGATTGCTTGAAGAACTTGTTTCTGTTTCATCAGATTTGGCCATTAGGGCTAAATTAACATAGTTTGTTTCTTCATTTTTATCCAATCCATATGCAGCCCAATCATTCTCCTGTATGATGAAAGCCCTTTCCTTATTTTTGAGTAACTCAAAGTATTTTTGTTTATAATCAACAGGCTCAAGCTTCTTTTTGCTAGAATCATAATTTCTACATTCACTGGAAAAATGACCCGCTAGGCCACATTTGAAACACTTGAATTTTGACTTATCAACCATGTTTCTGTTTGGCTTAGCTGCTCCAAAATTCTTCTTGAATTTGAGCTTGGCAAATCTTCTGGATAAGAGTGCTAGATGTTCATCAATATCATCCATGTCATATTGGCTCAATTGATCTTCATTTTCAGCTACCAACCCTTTACCCTTGCTTTCACAGACCTTTGATGTAGACTCAACAGCTTCTACCTTCATCTCTTTCTCCTTCTCTGACTCAGCAACCAGTGTTATGGACCCTCCTTTCTTCCTCCCTTTCTCTATCCTTTCATCTTGCTGTATTTCAAGCTCATAGGTTTTTAGGATGCCAAAAAGTCTCTCCAAGGTGAACTCCTTATAATCCTGTGAATTTCTCAATGAGACTGTCATTGGCTTTCACTCCTTTGGAAGATATCTAAGGAACTTGAGGTTAGAGTCTTTTGTTTGATAGATCCTTCCATGCAACTTCAGAGCATTTAGTAGCTTTTGAAATATACTAAAAATATCAGTGAGAGACTTACTTTCTTCACAGTGGAAATGCTCATATTGTTTAATTAGTAGCTGCATCTTGTTCTCCCTTACTTGCTCAGTATCATCACAAATAATCTGGATTGTGTCCCAAACCTCTTTGGTTGTTTTACAGTTAATGATGTTATCAAACATATCACCATCAACTCCATTGAATAATATATTCATGGCTTTCTTATCCTTTCTGACTTGCTCAATATCAGGGTCTGACCATTCATGCCTAGGTTTTGAAATAAATGGCTCATTTCCAGTTGTAGCTCTCATTGGTACATGAGGACCTTTCTCTATGCAGTCCACATAGGCCTCATCTTGGGAAAGAAGATGTAGGTGCAACTTCACCTTCCAGCCGTGATAATTATCTTTGTCCAGAAATGGAATTTTAACTCCAACATCCTTTTTTTATAATCTTGTTGTTTGTTGTGATCTTTATACTCTTTGTTCTTCAAGAGCTTGCTCTGATACCAATTTTTATTTCCTAACAATACAACAAGAATTACATAAGGGGGTTGAATGTAATTCTGGCTACTTTTTCAAATTTAAAAAATGTTCTAACTTGATAAATATAACTGTGTTTGATTAGCAATGGTGCGGAATAGAAGAGTGATGGAAATCAAAACACTAAGTAATAAAAACACAAGCTTTTAAAACTTTCTGGTGGATTTGAAAGTATCCACCAGATATATATATATATATCAAATGAGAACTCTGTGAAGCTTTGAATAGCTCACAGCTGCTTTACAAGTTTGAACAAACAAAACTACAGAGGAATGCTTACAAAATTAAGCTTGATATGTTTCTCTGAAAATAAGCTTGCTTAGTTAATTGTTCTACTAGCTACACTTGGTTTATATATCACCAAGTTTACATGACAATAAGACAAGATAATAAAACAAAACATATCTAGTCTAACTCCATGCTGCTTCACTACTCTATTCCAGCATCTTTGAATATCTTCACAATTGCATGGAAATGGTAATGCTTCTTTGTTCTCAAATTCCTGCTTAACAGGCTGCCACATTCCTTTTGCAAATACCTAATGCATGTGACTGTGTTGTCACTGTCAACATCTATTTGAATTTGATCATCCGTCAGGACTATGTTTGTCATCCGTCGGGAGCTTTGTTGATCATCCGTCGGGAATCTTGTATATCATCCGTCATGAGTCTATCTACCACTTGACTCTATTTTACTTATACAGGATTACAAAACATCTCATATTTACAATTAATCAACCTATTCTGCATATAAATCTATTACTCAACATGACTTACAGATGCCTAAGCAATCTACTTGACTAATACATGTTATTTGCAGAAATGTGCTACAGTACTTATTTGGTACATAAGCTACTCACTCGATGGATATCAATTTGTCATCCGTCGGGACTATAAAGTTCATTTGTCGGGACTATATTGGATCATCCGTCGAGTGCTACAAAATTCACCAAGTTAAATCTACTAAGGTGTTTTATTTGACTTATCATTAAGTTCTCAACATATTCCTAACATTAAGTATTCAATCACATAAAGTAAATAAACAAGTGTTTAAAAACTTTTTGGTGGACTTATATTTCCACCAGAGATTTATATATTGAGAAAATTTCTGTGATGAAAGAATGCACACTATTGCTTACATGTATTTTACAACTTAGAACTAGAGAGACTAAAGATACAGCTTGCTTGCTCTTTTTTGTTCTAAATTAAAAATGTAATTCTTACCTACTAAACACCTGCTACTCTTGGTTTATATATCACCAAGATACATGTGCAATGAGATAAAATAAAATTCCTATCAGCTAGGTCTAATTCACATGTTTCTTTATTCCTCGTCCAATACAATCCAAGTTAGATACAATATCTTTGAATAAGCTCGTCTTGTATGGAAATGGAAATGCTTTATTTTCTTATAACACCTACAATCAAGCTTCCACATTCCTTTTGTACACTATCAACCCATGTGAATCTGTCAGCTTCTGTCAAGTCCCTTTCAACTACTACATTGGTAGATCATCCGTTGAGGCTTCATAGGTGTTATCCGTTAAAGCTTCATTTGTTATCCATTGAAACTTGACTAGCTTGTTAGGAGCAATTGATGATATCAAGAAGAAACTATCAGAAGTTCACATCAGAACTTATATCAACAGATGATGATGACATCAACAGATGATGATATCGACGGATGATGGTATCAACGGATGATGTAATCAGTATTTGTCATATCAGTTGATCTTCGATAAGGAAAAGGAAACATGAACTCAAGGAGGTGAAGGACTTTATCTCAGAAGCATTATATAGGTTTCCTTGTTGTTAATAGAATAGGATTCCTTATACATTGTGTAGTCGTGCTCTATATAAAGCACATATTAGGTTCATGTTATATGTATTATGATATTGTTATATCTTTCGCATAACCTAGCAGCTCTCAAGGATATTTGTTCATCCTTTCGAGAGAGTACATTTGTAATAAGTTTTTATCAGTTAATATAAAAACTGTTGATTCTGTTGAAGCTTTGTTGAATAGATTGTATTAACTGTATTGACCCCCCTCTACAGTTGATTAAGGGCCTAACAATTGGTATTAGAGCTTGTTGTTAACGTACAAACAGTTTAAGATCTGAAAATCAATCTACAATGGTAGACAAAGAAGAAGAAACACAGAATCTGAAATCACCAACCCCAGCCACATCATAGATAAGCAGCACAATGAGTAGATATGAAGCTATCAAGGTGCCTATTTTGAAGATACATGAATATCCAATATGGAAAGTCATGATGGCCATGTATTTGGAAGCCACAGATCCTGAATATCTAAACAGGATCTATGATGGTCCTCATAGACCAATAAAGATAGTTGTTTCTCTTGCAGGAGAACCAAAGAAGATGATAGAAAAAGACAGGAAGGACTATTCTTCTGAAGATCTCTCATCTATCATGAAGGATGCTAAGGTCAGACACATCCTGCACATCAGTCTTGATAGTGTTATGTCCAATAGAGTCATTGGATGTAATACAACGAAAGAGATATGTGATGCTTTAGAAGTAAAGTGTCAAGGTACAACTGCTATCAAGAAGAACAGGAGGACTGTACTTACTGAAAAATATGAGCACTTTGACTCAAGGGACATTGAGTCCTTAACTTAGATCTATGACAGATTTCAGAAGTTGGTGAATGACGTATCCCTTGTCAACGAAGAATATGATTTGGAGGACTCAAACTTGAAGTTCCTACTTGCTCTCCATGAAAAGTGGGACTTTAAAGTCACATGAATAAGGGATAACTATCAACTTGATAACACACCTCTAGATGAGATCTATGGAGTTCTGAAAACTCATGAACTAGAGATGAGCAAAGAAGTAAGAGGAAAGGATCTAAATCTAGACCAGTTGCACTCAAGGCTGATGAGAAGCCAAAGGAGAAAGCTAGGAGGAAAAGCTACTCCAAAGGGAAAGCCATGATTGCAAAGTCAGATACTGAATTATCAAATTCTGATGATGACTCAAATATTGATAATGAATCAGATACTGACAGTGATCATAACAACAATAAAGACATGGATCAAATGGTTTCCTTACTGGTTAAAAGCTTCAAGAAGATATTCTACAAAAACTTCAGTAAAGGGAGAAGATTTTCAAGAAAAGGTTCCAGTTCCTTAAACTCCGATAAGAGGAACAACATAAGAAGTACTAATTGGAAGGAATCTAGATCTTGAAAGCCTGACAAGTCAAAAGAGAGATGTTACAACTGTGATGGAATTGGACACTTTGCAGCTGACTGCAGAAAACCTAGAGCTGAGAAGAAACAAGCTTTGATATCAAATAAGAGAAACCGGGATGATTCAATAGATTCAGATGATGGGATCAATTATGCTCTCATGGGAAATGCTGATGCTGAGGCTGACAATGGTGAATTAAAGGTACCTCAGACTACTCTTGCTTTTGATATTATTGATATGTATGAATTAAGATTAGTTCTTAAGCCTCTGCATGTTAGTTATATGGATCACACCTTAGAGAATAATAGAATCAAGAGTGAAAACTATGAGATAAAGAAAAGGAATGATCACCTAGAAATTGAGTTGCTTTCCATGCTAGAAATTCAAAAAAAAGAGATAATGATGTTTATGTTAAAGAAAAATTATTAGAAAAACATGCTTATCTAGAAAAGGATCTAGCAAAAGAAAGAGAAATTAAATTTTAGACTAACTCAGGAAAGTCAACTCATGAGATTTTAGAGAATGGCTATTGGTGATCAGGATTAGGATATTCAGCTAGATCTAATTCTGATAAGAAAAGTGGAAAAGAAACTGAGAGAATAGACCTAATAAAAACTGATATCAAGGTCAAACTGAACAAGGTTCAAATAAAAACCATTAAGTTTAATATAAGTGCTAATACTGTTAAGTCAATTCATGAGGAAGGTACAACCTCAGCACCTAGATCAAACTTAATTACTGATAAGAGTGAACAAGTTCACACAAAATCAGTAAATATTGGTTCAATGACTCAAAAACAGCTTAAGCAAAAGCGGGAGGATCTACACATGAAAGACAAGAGGAAAAGGTCTAGGAAAAATAAGAATGGCAAGGTAGGTGTTAATAAGAATGGAAATTATGTAACTCCTCCTAATGCACCTAGAAAGACCTGTTCAAACTGTGATAGCACTAATCATCTTGCTAATTCTTGCAGGAAGAATAAAGAGATAAATGTTGTTCCTTCAAAATCAGAGTTTAGGAGTAGAACATGTAGATATAAATCACAGAGTCCTTTTTTCATTGTGGTAGTGTTTGGTATTATATTTATACATGTAAAGAGTGTAATACCCCCAAAAATTTTGGACTTTTTGTAAACCTTATAAATAGTGATTTTGCTGATTATGCTGAATAAGAAAACTTTTCATACCACACAATGTAGCAGTTCTTTTATTGATATTCTGAGGTCTTATTAGTACTCTATATGGTATATAAGTGTATGTAAAGATCGTCAGAATCCAAATCCGAACACTTTGATTTTTCCCGAAAATCCACCTGATACCGAAAGAATTGAGTATAAGGTAACATGATAAAAAGGATTTAAATTCAAGGATTTTTAGAGAGGATCATAAAAGGAATATAAAATATTGAGAAAGGTTTAGGGGAACCTAAGTAATAAGATCCCAGGTATGATCCCTCAAACGATAAACGAGAACGAAAGTTAAGTGAACCGTATAACAGATAAGCGGTCATTAGCCAAGTAATTAGAGGTTAATCAAAGAGGTTAGTGGATGATGATGTCATCACCCCAACAAGAAAAAGACAAGTGTAAGAGGATGACATGAGAAAGATGACAGAGGTATGGTGACATAAGCATGACAAACGGAGGGATTGGTTTGTTGATTGTGAGCCACACAATTTTTACCATGGTAAAAATCTAATTAACAACAAAAGGAAGTAACCAAGCTAAACACCACACAAATCATTTAATCAAACTAGAAACATTTTTACTTCAATTTTTCTTCCCTTGCTCTCGGCCAAAACCAGAGAAGCAAATTAAAAATACCATATCTCCTTTAATACTCAATCAAATGTTGTGTTCTATAGCTCGATAGAAAGGTATTGAGATGTCGTACAACTCTTGTTCACAAGTCTAGTCCAAACAAGCATGGTAAGACCCTCATTTTTACAGTTCTTTAAATCGGTCTTTTAGAAACTTCAAAACCTAACTTTGTGTTCTTGATTTCTTTGGAAAGATCAAGCTTGTAGGAGGTTAGATTAAGGCTCCCTAAGGCTTCCTAGAAACTTAACACCTACCAAGGAAGGTATCAACTTCAAACCCTAGCTTTGATTTTATGATTCCATTAAGTTTTATTGAAGCATTGTTAGTATTAAGGCTTGATATTTGATTATAAGTAGTTTTGGTGGATTTGTATTGGTTTTGAATATTGGGTCTTTGATTGGTTGGATAAATTGGTAAAACTTGGAGTTGGGGACTGAGTTAGTAGTATGATGGTTGAATATTGTTGTATTGGTGGTTGTGAGTGAATTGATGATAATTTAGAGTGTTAACTAAATTGGAAATCGCGTAAACATAAACGTCATAATGCCCGATTTTCCTTAACTGTATTGTTCTTAACTTTAGGACCCGTGAACTCACAGAAAGATTCTAACATTGGCCATGTTTAGATAGTTCATGTTACGAGCTTCGTTTTGATATGTGGTTCGCTTGAATCCGATGTACGGTTTAGGAGAAACGACTATTTTAAGTAACGGCATTTCACGAACGAATCATTACCCCTCACCTTACTTTGAAACCTTGGTTAAGGCCCTTAAATGACTAATTGGAGTATGAAACAATTATGTAAAGTGGAATAGGCAGTTGGTAGAGTATTCGTGAAAGAATCGCCTTAAAATTCTTAATGGTTAATTTATTAAAAATGGTGGAGCCAAGGGTACTCGAACAACTTATGTGATTCGTTAAGCGTAGAAGTGACCATAAGCAAACGTTAGGGTTCAATTGGTTAAAGTCTAGTTTCTTAAGCGACCGTGGTTTAATTCCGACTTATGTTATTGTTCATAGGTTATCGGACCCACTCTAAGCTTAAGTCTAACCGGGAACACTCAGGCAAAATTTCTACCCGTTATACTTTTGTTGTGATGTAAATATATGTATATGCATTATCTTGTGATAAGTGCATGATTGTTATTAGCAAATTTTGTGATATATTGGAGCATGCTGATATGGTATATATGCATGTCTATTTCGTAATCTTGATATCTAATTGTTGATTCAAATGCTTATAAGTTGCATAATACCTATGCTAGAGATAAGCAGTAGTTGCGTATAACCTTAGTATAGGGGACCCAAAGGTGAACATTTTCTAAACCGGGAGTCGATGTTCCCGAGTATAATATGTATATATATATATATATATATATTTATATATATATATATATTTATATATATATATAGAGATATAGTTTTCAAAACTATTAATCGAATAAGGTTTATTCGATAACTTTATTTTATTTAATGAATATTATTTTGAATATTCATTCGAGGACTTATGACTCCGCTTATTTTATTAAATGAATATTATTTTGAATATTCATTCGAGGACTTATGACTCCACTTCTTTTATTAAATAATATTCTTTATTTTATTAAAGAATAATGTTTCGATAATCAAACTTATTTTCGATTATTCAAATAAAGATCGGACTTTCGTATAAGTATATCTTTGGTTATTTATTATTTATTTCAAGTACAAGTTTTAAAACTTCTACTTTAATTATTTTTATAAGGATTATCCTTGTGGGAATATTATTTAAATAATAATATTCAGGTAT
The DNA here is from genome assembly GCF_009905375.1 of Apium graveolens. Taxonomy (NCBI): domain Eukaryota; kingdom Viridiplantae; phylum Streptophyta; class Magnoliopsida; order Apiales; family Apiaceae; genus Apium; species Apium graveolens. The sequence goes on along the minus strand of NC_133657.1, from coordinate 129,343,296 downwards.
TTTCTAATATATCGGGACTGATTTATTTCATTAAATCAGCATTACTCCAAACATTCTTAAAAATGTTTTCGAGTCTTCAAAATGATTTTAAAAGTTAGAGCGGATCCCAAAACTTGTTTTCAAATTTAAGATCTTCCTTTCGAAGGGGATTTAAATACTCGCTTTTAAATTAAGGGATCCGGCTCTGTGGTGTATTTTATATTCGCAACGAGGTTGTTGTTTTGATAAATGAATTGATTACTTACCCAATGTTCGGGAAGTAAGTCCATCTAATTGATAAATGAAAGAGTTGGTGAGCCAGCTACAGAAATTGTTAGGCAAAGTAGTGATACGGCCAAGTACGTCACCATGGGGAGCACCTGTTCTATTTGTAAAGAAGAAGGATGGAAGCATGAGGTTATGTATAGACTATCAGGAGTTGAATAAGATGACGATTAATAACCGTTACCCGCTACCAAGGATAGATGATTTATTTGATCAGCTGAAATGAGCTAAGTACTTTTCCAAAATTGATTTAAGATCATGATACCATCAATTAAAGATCAAAGAAGACGATATCCCAAAGACATCATTCAGGACAAGATACGGACATTATGAATTCTTAGTAATGCCTTTTGGGTTGACGAATGCTCCTGCAACATTTATGGATCTGATGAACCGAGTATTTAAAAAGTATTTGGACAAGTTTGTAGTGGTATTCATTATTGATATTCTTATATATTCAAAGGCAGAAGAAGAATATATACAACATCTATGGTTGACATTGGAGATACTCCGACAAGAGAAGTTGTATGCCAAGTTTTCTAAGTGTGAGTTTTGGTAAAAGGAAGTTCAATTTTTGGGACATGTTATTGAAAATGAAGGAGTCAAAGTGGATCCAGCAAAGATTGAGGCAATTATGAGTTGGGAGAGACCAAAGACACCAACGGAAGTGCAAAGTTTTCTAGGATTGATGGGATATTATAGAAGGTTTGTTAAAGATTTCTCTAAAATCGCCATGCCATTGGCTAAGTTGACTAGGAAGAATCAGAAATTTGAATGGAATGCAGAATGTGAAGATAGTTTTCATGAATTGAAACAGAGGTTGGTTACAGCTCCGGTACTAGTATTACCAGATGATCAATGAGACTTTCTGATTTTCAGTGATGCTTCACACAAGGGCCTGGGTTGCGTGCTAATACAACACAACAAGGAGATGGTTGGAATTAATTAAGGACTATGATTGCTCGATAAATTATCATCCGGGAAAGGCAAATGTGGTAGCTGATGCTTTGAGTAGGAAATAGAGGTTGAATATGGAACCGGTATCAAAGGAATTATCTGGAGAAATCAGGAGATTTGAATTAGAACTTTGTGTTTGCGGAAAAGCTGAGGAGATTTGTCGTACTATGACTTTTCAGCCATCATTGTTGGAAAAGATAAAGAAATGTCAGGAACAAGTGATGAAACAGGAGAATAATCAACTGACCGGAGAAGAGATTTGTACTCAAAGGGATGAATAAGGTATATTAAGGTTTTCCTTAAGAATTTGGATTCCTCATGTGACTGAATTGAAGAATGAGATATTGCAAGAAGCTCATAATTCTAGATTTTCAATCCATCCGGGAAGCACCAAGATGTACTAGGACTTGAAGCAGAACTTTTGGTGGCCAAATATGAAGCGAGAAGTAGCATAATGGGTTGCGAGGTGCTATACTTGTCAGAAAGTGAAGGCAGAACATCAAAGACCAAGTGGATTAATTCAGCCTTTAAAGATTTCAGAATGGAAGTGGGAAAATATTGCCATGGACTTTATAGTAGGATTACCACGAACGAAATCCGGATATGGCGCTATATGGGTTATAGTTGATCGCCTTACGAAGTCGGCACATTTTCTTCCGATTAACGAGAGGTCTTCATTGGACAGATTGGTCCACCTGTATGTGCGTGAAATCGTATTACGACATGGTGTACCTGTATCAATAGTCTCGGACAGAGATCCACGATTTAACTCGAGATTTTGGAAGCAATTTCAAGAAAGTCTTGGCACCAAGTTGAATATGAGTATGGCGTATCATCCGCAGACTGATGGTCAAAGCGAGAGGACAATTCAAATAATTGAAGACATGTTGCGTAGCTGTGCGATTGATTTTACGGGAAGTTGGGACGACCACCTGCCATTGGTAGAATTCTCCTATAACAATAGCTATCACACCAGTATTGGCATGCCACCATACGAAGCTTTATATGGACGAAAATGCAGATCACCAACCAGCTGGGATGAAGTGGGAGAAAGAAAGATTTTAGGACCGGAATTGGTGTAACAAATCTATGAGACAGTCAAATTGATTCAGAAGAGATTACTTGCTGCTCAAGACATGCAAAGAAAGTATGCAGACCCGGCATGTAAGCATATCAGATTCCAAATAGGTGAATCCGTATTGCTGAAAGTATCACTGAGGAAAGGATTGTCTCGATTTGGCAAGAAAGGGAGGTTATCACCTAGATATATTGGTCCTTTTGAAGTTTTGAGTCAACTAGGGAAGGTGGCCTATGAATTAGCTTTGCTGCCTCGGTATCAGCATGTGCATAACGTGTTTCATATGTCATTACTTAAGAAGTATAATCCTGATGTCAACCATGTGATAGAATATGAACCTATAGGGATTCAGGCAGACCTGTCATTTATGGAGCAACCTGTCAAAATACTCGATTGACAAAAGAAAAGTCTTAGAAATAAGTTGGTGAAATTGGTAAGAGTACTTTGGAGAAATCCCAAGGTTGAAGAGTCAACGTGGGAACTAGAGTCGGATATGCATAGCCGGTATCCTCACTTATTCACCTAGATTATGTGGACAGAATCCTTAAAGGGGGAGAAGATGTTACGACCGGTATTTCTAAACCCTATCTATATATAATCATGTGTTTATAATAAAAATTTAAATTGTGTGGAATTATATATGTGGATGATCTATATGACTGAGTGCCTATAAACTAAGTGTTTAATGTATTAGTTTATATAAAAGATTTTTGAAAAGAAAATCTTATCATTTAGTATTTTTAAATCATAATCAAAAGTACTTCATTTTTTTATGAAAAATCGATTTTAAAAATCTTTTAACAATAAACTTTCAAATTTTATATCATTAAATTTCTAAAATCATAAGCTATTTTATGATATTTATTTTGTGATTTATAGAGGTGCATTTATATTTATAAAAATTGTTTTACATAAATTAGTTGATTTTTAAATTGCACATTACTTAGTTGCCCATGCATGCAAATACCCTCCAATTCAATTTAAAAGGGCATAAGAGACAATTCATACCCCACTAACCTTCTTCTATCCAACAAAAGACTAAACTACCCGTGTATGCACTTTTGCTTGGTTATTGGAGAAGGGCACTTTAGTACATTCCAAATTCCACTATTGCATTAGTGCATGATGAACCATAAAGAGAGGAGTTAACCCAAAACCACACTCCACTCAAGCTCATCATTTTCACTCTCAAATTTTCTCTCCTCCCCCTCTTTTTGTTTTCATTCGGCCGAAGCCCCTTCCCCCATTTCCATCAAATTTTTTCATCAAATCCTTGCCATTCTAGTGTAATTCTATTACCCATTCATATATTATACACTTTACAAGAAGTTCCATGCTTAGGAGATGAAGTTTAATGCTTGCATGTCTTGATTTTATGTGATCTCCAAAGAGAAACTCTTAATTCATGTGGATTAAAGAGTTCTTTATGAGATATATTTTTTATGTGCATAAACTAAGTGTTTCCATGAATAAAACTCTTTTAAAACCTTTGCATGCTACTGATATTTAGTTGTAAAGTCATATTCTACTTTGCATGTTAGAGATAGGGCATTATTTTCAAGTATAATCATGTTATATATGCTCTTCTTTTCGAAAATGTACATGCATGCTTAGTTTGTGTTAAATTCGACCTTATATGTGCTTAAAACGAATTGATTACTTGATATTATGCTTGATATTAGTTGTTAAAAGGTAGTTTGCTTGATCTTTTGAAGTAGTTAAGTATTTTAAGTCAAATTTATGAGCTAATAACCTTCTTGTTTAGTCGAACTTGATTTAATGATCATCTTGAGTTGCATGTTAAGTTTTATTTTGCATGTTGGTACTATAGGGCATGGATGATCTCCATTATTGGTTGAGGTCTTAGTTTAGAGTCTTATAGTAGTAAATGTTCCATGGTTGAGATTTAATTCGTGGTTTTAAAGTGGGAGTTAATGTGGAAAGGCTATGATAGAATCCTGAAATTTTTTCCAGATTTGCATGTGAGTTTTGTGTTGATTTTGAATGGGAATTTCTTATGCATTGTTAGGCCCAAGACACGGGGAGTTATACTTGGGGTTTAATTGAGTCTAGAAGTCACAAATTAGAGAAACCCTGTCACGCCCCCAACTTAAACAGCAAAATAAATATAACTATTACAATATTTTAAGAAGAAGTAAACATAACCAACTCCAAGATCTTACAGTTTAGGGTTTGGATCAGCCCAATACTACCATCTATTACAACTGTTTTTAAATAGCGAATCCTCACACAAAACTACTATCTCTTATTCTACCTGAGCTCGAACATAAGTATCAGCATCACAGGTCTTACGGGCAGTCTGCTTGAATCTAACCATAGCTGCTAGCTGAAATATCAAAGTAAAGCAAGGAGTGAGCCAAATGCTCAACAAGTGCTAAACAATACGATGCAAAACATAAATCGAGATATATGTTGTAATAACCCCAATTTTTGGAATTTTTGAAACACTGATGAATAGTAACTTTTTGTGATGATGCTGATTAAGGAAAATTATCAGACAACACTATATAAGAGTACTGTTATGGAAATTCTGAGATCGTATTGGTATTTCATAAAGTAAATGAGTGTATGTAAAGATCGCCAGAATTCGAATCCGGACACTTTGATTTTTTCCCGAAAATCCACCAGATACCGAAAGAATTGAGTATAAGGTAACATGATTAAAAGGATTTAAATTCAAGGATTATAAGAGAGGATCATAAAAGGAATATAAAATATTGAGAAAGATTTAGGGGAACCCAAATAATAAGATCCCGGATATGATCCCTCATACGACGAACGAGAACGAAAGTTAAGCGAACCGTATAACAGATAAGCGGTCATTAGCCAAGTAATTAAGGGTTAATCAAAGAGGTTAGTGGGTGATGATGTCATCACACCACAAAGGGAAGACAAGTGTTAAAAGATGACACAAGCTTGATGACATAAGCATGACAAAGGGATTTTGTTTTGTTGGTTGATTTTAACCATGCAAAATTAACCATGGTAAAAAAATTTAAATCATTTTCTAAGACAAAAAGAGAAGCAACCAAGCATTATTTCATAAAACAAAATGAAGGAGAGTTGACTTTTGCTTCCAAGAACAAAGCTCTCGGCCAAAACAAACCCAGCAACTTCAAACTGCCATATCTCCTTCAATACTCACTCAAATGTTGTGTTCCATAGCTCGTTGGAAAGGTATTGAGATGGCCTACCCCTCTTGTTCACGAGTCCCGTCCAAATAAGCATGGTAAGACCCTCATTTTTACAGTTCTTTAAATCGGACTTTTAGAAACTTCAAAGCCTAACTTTATGTTCTTGATTTCTTTGGAAGGATCAAGCTTGTAGGAGGCTCCCTAAGGCTTCCTAGCAACTTAACACCTCCCAAGGAAGGTATAAACTTCAAACCCTAGCCTTTACTTTGATTATTAGTGAGTTTGATGGTTGGTTTTCTAAATGAGAAGCATGATCTTTGATTATTAGTAGTTCGATTTGAATTTGGAGTGATTTGGTGAATGAATCTTGTTATAGTTAATAGAACTTGATTCTAGTTGATTGAGATGAAGAATCTGGAGAATAAGGACTGGTATAGTATTATTTAGTTGAGGTTTTGATGTGTTAATAATTGTGAGTTGTTTGGTGAGGTTTTGGTGTAGTGAGAAACTTGGAAAACTCGTAAACATAGCCGTCGTAATGCCCGTTTTCCTTAGACTGTTGTACATGAATCTCGGACCAGATAACTCACTGACTAATCTGTAACTTTTCGATGTTTAGCTAGATCGTGTCGTAAGCTTCATTTTGGTATGTAGTTCGCTTGAATCCGATGTACGGTTTAGGAGAAACGACCGTTTTAAGTAACGGTGTTTCGCGAACGAACCTTTACCCCTCGCCTTACTTTAAAACCTTGGTTAAGGCCCTTAAATGACTAATTAGGGTATGAAACAATTTTGTAAAGGTGATTAGGCAGTTGGTAGGGTACTCGCGAAAGAATCTCCTTAAAATTCTTAATAGTTAATTTATTAAAAATAGTGGAGCTGAGGGTACTCGAGCGACTTATGTGATTCGTTAAGCGTAGAAGTGACCATAAGCGAACGTTAGAGTCTAATTGGTTAAAGTCTAGTTTCTTAAGCAACCGGGGTTTAATTCCGACTTATGTTGTTGTTCATAGGTTATCGGACCCATTTTAAGCTTAAGTCTATCCGAGAACACTCAGGCAAGTTTTCTACCCGTTATACTGTTGTTGTGATGTATATATGTATATGCATTATCTTGTGATAATTGTTATTAGCAAATCTTGCGATATATTGGAGCATGTGATATGATATTTATATGCATGTTTGTTTCGTAATCTTGATATCTAATTATTGATTCAATGCTTATAAGTTGCATAATACCTATGCTAGAGATAAGTAGTAGTTGCGTATACCCTTAGTATAGGGGACCCAAAGGTGAACATTTTCTAAACCGGGAGTCGATGTTCCCGAGTATAATATATATATATATATTTATATATATAGATATAGTTTTCAAAACTATTAATCGAATAAGTTTTATTCGATAACTTTATTTTATTAAATGAATATTATTTTGAATATTCATTCGAGGACTTATGACTCCGCTTAATTTATTAAATGAATATTATTTTGAATATTTATTCGAGGATTTATAACTCCGCTTAATTTATTAAATGAATATTATTTTTGAATATTCATTCGAGGACTTATGACTCCGCTTATTTTATAAAATAATATTCTTTATTTTATTAAAGAATAATTTTCGATAATCAAACTTATTTTCGATTATTCAAATAAAGATCGTGTTTTCGTATAAGTATATCTTTGGTTATTTATTATTCATTTCAAGTATGAGTTTTAAAACTTCTACTTCAATTATTTTTACAGAGAATATCCTTTATGGGAATATTATTTAAATGATAATATTCAGATATTTTCTAATATATCGGGACTGATTTATTTCATTAAATCAGCATTACTCCAAACATTCTTAAAAATGTTTTCGAGTCTTCAAAATGATTTTAAAGGTTTGAGCGGATCCCAAAACTCATTTTTATATTTAAGATCTTCCTTTAAAAGGGGATTTAAATACTCGCTCAAATCCTGAGGGATCTGGCTCTGTGGTGTATTTTATATTCGCAATGAGGTTGCTGCTTTGATAAATGAATTGATTACTTACCCAACGTTCGGGAAGTAAGTCCATCTATTGAGTCGGCATAAGCAACATGGGCTCAGTGGGCGTCCATGAAAGTGTAAGTGGCTCAGTGGGAGTCCATCAATGCTAAAGTGGCTGAATGGCAGTCCAGCATAAGGCCCTAATGTGGCCAGGGTGATGACCAGTGGGGGATTCATCCATCTACTAGTAGAAAAGGTGACTTAATTGGTATCTTTTCCTGATCAGCAAGATATCAGGTTTATGCCAAAATTCTGTTTTTCCAAATTCATTGGATATTGCAACTCTGTTTATAATTTTCATAACAGAGGTTTTCAAGGAGTGTATGAAATGTATATATATATAGGTGTATATATATATCGGGACTTAATGAAGTATCTCGTAACTTCATTTCTTTCAAATGATATTTCAAAGATTGAGTCTATTCAAGTCTTATCTTGTAGTCTCATCAGTGTGATGAACTTTTGAAACTGATTATAACTTGAACAGTGGTAGTTCAAGTAGTATTTGGAAAAGATATAAGTATATTGGAGTATCTTGTAACTTCATCTTTTAAACTTATATCTAGTAAATGATTAAATTATGCATGTCAAAGATTTTCAGAAAAACGTTGAGACAAGGTTAGATATATGAGATCACCTTGCAACGATATTTTTATATAGTTATAAACTGGAACTCTGTGTATATTATACATGTCAGAGGATTTCAAAGATTGTGAAAAGTATATATATATACTGAATATTTTGTGACTTGGTCGCGTTAAGATAACAAACTTGGTTCATTTCTTTTTGACCAAGACTTTCATGAGTACTATGAGGATGCTCACATATTGTAAATCATTATACATATTATTTTGGTGGGCTTATTGCTCACCCTTGCTTTCTTCTTTCATCACACAACAACAGATAGACAAGATGAACAAGATCAAGCTCCCAATTCGTGAGCGGTTAGGAAACGTTCTGCAGTTTCCTGTCGGCGTTGATGCCGTTGTAGCTGAGGTAGGAGCTACCAGTAGGCTAGGCTTTCAACTTTTGTTGTGCTAGACTTATGTATATTTATGAATTGTAATAATGGCAAAGAATATGTAAATTATTCAGAAACCCTTTTTATGGTGAAATGGTTTATAATTGTGGAATAAAATGACTTGTGTTATTTTTGGTATTCATCTCTGAGACTATAACTTTTGGTGTGTGTGTATATTGTGGGGTCACAGTACGCAGTATTTGGTTGACTATTAAGATTAAGTATTGATAAGGGAAATGGAACTCGTGACAACCCGAATCCCCGACCCCGGATTTAAGGGTGTTACAGAAATGGTAGCTAAGCCAAGCGTTATAAACCTCAGAGATGATATGACGTTAAAATAATAAGTTCACTAAGATAATAAGAACTCTTGCCAAGTTCATAGTCGGACTACCTAACATAGTACTGACAGTTAAAACCCTTATGGGAACCCTTATAAATATCGTGATAGAAGCGTAGTTCGTTATCGTATATGGTAGCGGGACTCCGAACCCTGAGGTTGAGGAGCAACAACGTGATGATATTTTATTACGTATCGGAGATCAGATTGTGGATCCGATAGAGCGTCCTAACACGGGACCAGATGATGTTCATATTGAGGATGTAGCGGTTAAGGATGTTGTCCTAGAAGGGATTGTTGCTAAGGAGGATTCCGTGGAGGATCCTGACAAGAATGAATGAAGGACCATTGAGGAATTGATGTCCATGGTTAGGGCGACTACCAGAGGTAGGATTGGCCGGTCACTACCGGAGGTTCGTTCATGTTTGTAAAGATAGTAGCCCCTTTAACGCGGCTTACTTGTAAGACTGAGAAGTTCGAATGGACAGAGAAATGCGAGAACAACTTTTAAGAACTGAAGCAAATATTGGTGATGGCCCCTATATTGGCGTTGCCAGATGGAAAAGGAGATTTTGTGATGTGTAGTGACGCTTCACATAAGGAATTACGGTGCTTCTTATATAGCACATCAAGGTAATCGCGTATGCGTGAAGACAATTAAGGGAATATAAAATTCGATATCCCCACCCATCAGCTTGGGTTCGTGGCAATAGTTTTGCCCTAAAGATTGGAGGCACTACTTGTATGGAGAGAAGTGCGAGATTTACACAAACCATAAGAGTTCTAGTACATTTTCACGCAGATAGAGCTCAACATGCAACAGAGAAGGTAGTTAGATCTAATCAAGGATTACGATTATGAGATTCTTTATCATCCAAGAAAAGCCAATATGGTGGCTGACGCCCTTAGTAGAAAGGAAAGACTCAAGATGACAATGTCTTCGGAAGAATTGGTAAGAGATTTTGAGAAAATGGAAATAGAAGTGAAGGTAACCGGAGCCGGTACCGAAAAGCTATTTGAGATTGTAATGCAGCCCGAATTATTGGAAAAGATCATTTTGTGCCAAGAAAAAGTGATGAATGAAGGCAGAGATCCAATAACGGGAGAAGAGATTAATATTGAGAAGGATGATAAGGGAATAATGAGGTATTCCGACAGAATTTGGGTTCCAAACGTTCAAGAGCTTAAGGACGGGATCTTAAATTAAAACCATAGTTCGAGGAATAAGATTTAAGACAAAACCTGAATGTGATAGTCAGGGAAGTCGCCAAAAAAAAAGGGAACTCATAACATAATAAAGTTGAAATCAAGGATTTTAACGTATAAAATAACCCCGATTATGGGAGAAGGATGAAACTTTAAATAATGAGAAAACAGAAGTCGAGCAAGATAAGAAGAACTAGGATGGTACTCCTATTGGGCAATCCATGGATCTGCCTAAACAAAACTTATACTATTATCCCCAACCACTGCCCTGAGGAAACAATGCGGTGAGAAATTCTTTCAAGACCTTTAAGTCACTAAGCTCTCAGAGTTCCAAGGAACAAGCTGACCCAGTCGAGGCAAGAGCCTGGCTAAAGGAATTATAGGAATCATTTGAGATTCTAAATGATTGACGAATCACAAAAGACTGTTTTTGTCTCTTACCCTCCTAAGAGAGAGGCCACCCGCTGGTGAAAGGCGAAGGAAGGCACAGAGCAAGAGATTATAATAAACTGATTTAAGTTCAGTCAATTGTTTTCAGGAAAGTACTTCCCAAGGTTATGGAGATAGTGTAAAAGCTTTAGAGCCAGAACAAAGGCAGACGAGTATGATGAATTATGAATCTAAGTTGTAAAAGTTGTCAAGATTCATTCTGAGGACACGAATCCAGAATGACGGGATGTTTGAAATCAATGCTTATGTTGTGTTGGTTCATGAAATAATGATAAGAGAAAGGAAAATAAAAAGAAACTGAATTGGAAAGGAATATAAAGGCAATAGAGTTTGAGGAATAATAAGGGAGTTGGGTGTGAGGAAACCCTAAAGACTTGTAGCAATAGAAATAGAAAAGTATGTAATCGTTAGGATAAGGGTGATTCACCATGAGTTAAAATTGATGGTTGAAGGCATAAGAGATACATATATTTTATCCCCTTTAAGTTGGGAGGATTCGGGGAAACCTTGAGATAGTTCGTGTAAGTCATATGTCATAGCCTATTTGTATATTCGAGGATTCAACTCAACTCAAATAAGAATGTAATAAGTAAATAGTGGATGTACCGTCAGAGAGATCTCGCAAAGTAATATCTGTCAAAGGATTCAGAGACAATGTTCATCTACAGACTTGAGGAGTTAATTCACTGGAAGAAGTTCAAGAAGTTGATCATGCCTCAGTGATATAAATCAAGATCGTGGATTTGATCAAGTGACAGAGATCTCGTCAGGGTATCAATTAATTACAAGGATTTAATCTAAAGAAAATCAAAGTGTCAAAGTCAAGACATGAAGAAACGTCACGGAAGTTAGTCACTCATGAACCAGACAGTACATCGAGTGTCAACGTTGAAGTGGTGGAATTGATTCATAATTCTCAGTGATTTTCAGAAGATTGTCAGAAGAATGGATGTTGCTCAGGGTTAGTATTAATTCTCTATTAATTAATTAAGTCATATAATTTAATTAAGAAAATAAATTATATCTGCAAAGATTAATTTATTGATTAATTAAATTAATTGATTAATTAATTCAGAATTAATTCTAGGAATTTTCAGAATTTTAATTGGTTTAAAATCTATTTAAATTCAAAACAAGACAAACTGATTGTATTAGTATGACAATCGGTATGACAATTAATAGTCATACCGAAAGTCATGCCAATACATTTAATTGTCTTATCAGAATTTTTATTTAGATTAAAATCTGTTATTTATTCAGCAAGACAATTCATTTGAACTAATATGACAATCGGTATGACAATCAATAGTCATACCGAAAGTCTTGCTAGCTCTAAAGATTGTCACACCGAAATTCTTACTGAGCAAAGGATTGTCATACCAGATCAATTTCCATTCGGCTGTTTGATAAAAAGAAGCAGAAGACTTTTGTTTCATTAGTAATCAACACAGCAACCAATACAGAACAAGAGAGATAACAGCAGAAAACAAAAGAAAAACATTTCAACATTCATCTGCTTAGTCAAGATCAATATTCTAGTTTGTTAATGTTAAATCCAAACCACTAGAATTATTTATCTTGTTCTTGTGTAACAATCTAGCGGATCAAAATCCCTAGAACTTAATCTCAAATCGCGTTTAGCATTTGATTCTAATTATTGCAAAAATAGAAAAAGTTCATGTCGAATTTATTCTAGATTTGTGATAATTGATTTGAGATTAATACCTTGTAATCGATACATTTGTTGTAACACCTTTCAAGTTTAATAATATTTTTATTTAACTTGAATTTTGTTTCATATTTTTTATTCCGCATTTAATTCGATTATTCGGTGCTGTTTGTATTCAACCCCCCTTCTACAAACACAGTGGGACCCAACAATTGGTATCAGAGCCTTCTGATTAACGAACAAATCAAGATCCTAGACTTTTGTGATTTTTCAACTCCTTGAATTTTTATTTATTCAAAAATTCATAATGACTTCACATAAAGTTGGAACCGTTAAAATTCCACAATTTGATAAAGAGAATTATATCATGTGGAAGAAGAAGATGCTATTATTTTTACAAGTTGCAAATCCCAAATATTCAAACTTGTTAAAGAAGGGTATAAAAACTCCGATGGTTATTGAACCGGAGGTAATAATAGATGGTGTGGTGACTACTGAAGCTAGAACCTATCCAAAAGAGCCTGAAGATTTTACTCCTGCTGAGAAGGAAGAAGCCTCCTTGGATGCCAGCCTTCAATTAATATTAATTGATTCCCTTGATCCCTTGATGAACAGACATGTGATGAACTGTAAAAATTCCAAACACATGTGGGAAACTATTGAGGTGATTAATGAAGGCACAGAGGAAGTTAGGGAGAACAAGTTGGAAATCCTAACCTCTGAATATGAACATTTCAAATCAAATCCAGGAGAAGGAATTACTGAAGTGTTTGAGAGGTACAATGCGTTGATCAACAACCTGAACATCAATGGAAAGTATTATTCAATCAGGGAGGTCAACAAAAAGTTTCTTTTAACACTGCCAGCTCATCTTGAACATAGAATCACTGCCATTAGAGAAGCTAGAGATCTGAGTGAGATTTCTTTGGACAGGCTCTATGGAGTGTTAAAAACCTATGAGTTGGAGCAGATTCAACAGAAGGAAGTCTACGGGAAGGATAGAATGGTCAGCACATCTACTGCACTTGTAGCTGAAGGTCAACAACAACAACAATCTCAACAGTTAGAAAGAATGGTACAATTTTCCAAGGGTGAGGAAAATGAGTTAGTAGCAGAATATGATCCTCCTACTACAAATCAATCAAGTGATGATTTTTATTCCTTGGAAGAGCTGGAGCAATTGGAAGATGAATCAATGGCCCAAATTGTCAAGAGATTCTCCCATGTCAGATTCAGGAGGAATCCCAAGCTTAAGTACAAGTCCAACTACAACAAATTCCAGAAAGGTGGATCTTCATCCTCTAACACCAGCAGTGGTGGGTACAAAACAGGGATGGTTGATCGAAGCACCATTAGATGCTATAACTGCAATGAGTTGGGACACTTTGCCACAGAATGTAGGAAGCCACAGCAAGTAAGAAAGAACTCTGAAAGGGCTTATCTGGCAAAGGGAAGAAGCTGGGATGATACTGACAGTGAAGATGAAGATGAAGGAAATCTTGCTCTTATGGCTATTGATGGAAAAGCTTCATCGTCAAGAATAGAGGTAAAACTTTCTGATGCTGAAATGGTTTATCATCTAAGAGGTAACTTAGATTGTGCACGTCGTGATAATGAACTGTTAAGTTTACAGATCACAGACCTTGAGAAAGAGGTCAATGAATTAAGACTTGTGCACATTAATCAAGACAAACTAAAAGAACAGGTATCTTTTCTAGAGAATAGAGTTGACTGTTATAGAAAACTCGAAACTATTCTCAAAGACAAGATCACCGGTCTTGAGACTAAGGTTAGAGCCTACTTCAATTCTTGTTCGAAGGCTAAAGAGTTCTACAGTAAGCAAGCTGTTAATCAAACATCTGTAATAGGTTATGATTACAATGCTGCTATTGGAGAATTAGGCATAAACTCCCCTCCTCATGTTTGTGCTAAAGGGAGGGAAGTACCACATGTGCTTAAGGGTGTTGATGAACCCCTCTATAAAGCATCAATTGCTGAACCATTTGATGCGACCTCTTCTGTTATTCAAGAAGAAATACGTGCTGAGGATCATGCTAATGAGAAGATTGTTTCCAAGTCAAGTGAGTCGAAAGTTCCAGTCAAAGTTGTGAAAGCAACTGAGACTAACTCAGACACACATGAGTTGGATAACAATAATGCCATGTCTACCATGCATAAATTACCTGCTGTTAATCACTCTCATAAAGCATGTGGTGTTGCTAATTGTATGTCTTGTGCTTTTAATATGATGTATGCTTATTTTAATGGTAAGCATGTGTCTAATGATAAGACTACTCCTCGTCAGCATGTGAATAACAAGAAGCATGATAGGTCTAAGACTGCTAGTCCTTCTAAGGCTAGAAAGGAGACATTTGTGCCTAAGCTTAAACAGAAATTTGTTAAGGCTGTTTACAAGGTCAAATGTTCAGTCATTGAGAAAGTTGAGACCATTAAAATTAAAAATGTTGTTTTGCCTGACAAAGGACAGTTCTACAAGTATGCCGGGCCCAACCAAGTTTGGGTTCCGAAGAAGGTCTAATCCATTTGTAGTGCAGGGCATTAAACAGGTGTAACCGGTAGTGTGGATTCTTGACAGTGGATCATCAAGACATATGACCGGAGATAGAGCCCTACTATCAAATGTGGATTGAGAAAGCTGGCCCCTGATTACCTTTGGAGATAACAGCAAAGGTTTATCTGAGGGATATGGCTGTTTGCAAGCTGGGAATGTTATCATTGTAATTTTGTATATTGTGCTAGGTTATTATCAGGAAGCAGTATCCAACATATAGCACCAGTGACGAGACTTGAGAATATTACGACATATCAGGCACCTGCTGCACATTACACTTGGAATTGTACTCTAGTAAGATGTGTACAAGTGTACTCCTGATTGGTGAATCAAAAGAGGAAGTCAATGCACCACAGTTCATGGACTTTGCAGCTGCAGATCTATTGGACTATGCAATCTCTTCTTCACAATCTCACTTCAGGTTGGTATGAACTAGTATACTGCTCAAGCAATCGTCAAGGACATGGTATGGCACTCTAACAGAAGTTATAATTTTATATGAATAAGTAGAGTCGTCATATTAATAACTATCTTATCACTAAGCACAATCATATTGTTTTATATGTGCAGTGGTATATTGTTAATGCAACATAACAATTAGTATCTAAAGTACTTGACAAGTATCGGTCAATGATATGTTGTTAACATTATGTTGCAGATATTTGTAAGCTTTTGACATGAATGAGAATTACTTAGACTTTACCCTAAGTGATCAATGTTTTATCAAAAACTCATTCATATTGAAAAATAAAAATTAAACTTCTTTCTACATTAGTGATTTCTTATTTCATGTAAAATCTTTTGAAATCACTATTGTAAATCATTTTCTTTCTATTACCATATGTTCTGTGTTACAGGTTCAGTCTCCGATGACTTTCTTTCATTGACAGTCATGAGGTTGAAAACCCACAACGTCTATCCCAGACTGTAAAGACAAACACAAAAAAACAGAACCAACCAACACTCTTTTACCACTAAATGTAGTATGAATGAGCGTGAGGGAGATAGTGCCTAGTGTACCACATAAAGAAGGTTCTGTAGTCAACCCAGTGGCTCTGTCTCATACATAGATGAGTAGTATTTAAACCGAGACAACTGCTAGCCCCCATACATCTTCTCAAAAAGATGTAATGGCTGAAAAGGCTCAAAAACAGTTACTAGATTCATTCTCTCAACAGGGTGAGTCTATTGAATTTTGCCTGTCGGCCAAGGTATCCGATGTAGTGTCACCACTTCAAACATAATCAATTCTTGATGCACAAGGAGAGGTTACACACACAAAGGATGAGTTGACGGAAACAAGAGTTTCGACCATTTTAAGGTCAGATTCGATTGTTCAAGGTTCGTTAGTGGACCAATTGCCTTTACAGGTGTTAGGAGAGGATACTGATCCAAAAGCCATATGTCAGTGGTCAGTATCTACCTCCCCAGGCTTAAATCCCCTGGATGCATCTGCGGATAGTGGATCTGACATAGGTGCAGATCGGCAACTTGTTGACAATGATTCAGATATTACCTGATAAGTCACAAGGAAATGTCTTCACAGACATTAGAAGGGAACTCTGATCTTTATGCTAAATTCTTTGGATCATTGTTTACCTTCCCAGAATTCAAATCTGGAACCCTAAAAGGGAAACTAGCAACTTGTAAATTATGACTCAGATTCATCTGACGAGTTTAACAAGGATGGGGATTTGTGAACTCCCATTGCACCACCTGTGACCTCCTTTAAGGATGGCTAAGGTGATTTTCCTTGCAGGTACAGCTGGATTATGGAGCTATGAGAGAAGAGTGATACACTTGTGAGAATGAGTGTAAACACGAGTGGAGAGAAGAGTGAAACACATGTGAGGTACACTAAACAGAATCACACACTCACAGTGAGGTAGAAAGAGAAACTACTTGTTATTTCTTTTCCAACCAAGTGAAATATGAGAACTCCTTCAGACGACGGCATACATTCCTTCTTTAAGGGGGAGATAAAAGCTTAAGAAATAGTTTGGAGGATTCCTCAACTAAGGGGGAGAAATAGCAAGGAGGAAGAAAAAGATCCTAAAAATGTACACTACACCACACCATTGTTGTTTGTAACTACGGATCCTATTGTACGGGAGAGGTGGTAAACACAAGGTGATTTCCTAGTAAGGGAAGAAGCTGTTAGGGGAGTACCATTGGTTTTTATCTGCGGATCCTATTGTACGGGAGAGGTGGTAAAACGAAGGTGATCTTCTTTAATCAGTTGATTCTCATAGGGGGAGAAGCAAGAGATATGGGCTTCTCAACAGGAAATGTGGTTGTACAAATGAAGATGGAACTACTTGAAGATATGTTCAGTCTAGAGGAACATCTACTTGGAATCTGGAAAATGTTAAATCTCATCCAGAACTTTTCTGCTATTTACTTTGCATGTATGTTTATATCTTTTTCTTATTTGTTAGTTGAGTTATCCTCTAGGTATTTGTGTGTTATTGTCTAACAAACAAATAGGGGGAGATTGTAAGTCATATGTCATAGCCTATTTGTATATTCGAGGATTC
Organism: Apium graveolens; assembly: GCF_009905375.1. Taxonomy (NCBI): domain Eukaryota; kingdom Viridiplantae; phylum Streptophyta; class Magnoliopsida; order Apiales; family Apiaceae; genus Apium; species Apium graveolens. The sequence goes on along the minus strand of NC_133657.1, from coordinate 129,326,013 downwards.
AACTCAACTCAAATAAGAATGTAATAAGTAAATAGTGGATGTACCGTCAGAGAGATCTCACAAAGTAATATCTGTCAAAGGATTCAGAGACAATGTTCATCTACAGACTTGAGGAGTTAATTCACTGGAAGAAGTTCAAGAAGTTGATCATGCCTCAGTGATATAAATCAAGATCGTGGATTTGATCAAGTGACAGAGATCTCGTCAGGGTATCAATTAATTACAAGGATTTAATCTAAACAAAATCAAAGTGTCAAAGTCAAGACATGAAGAAACGTCACGGAAGTTAGTCACTCATGAACCAGACAGTACATCGAGTGTCAACGTTGAAGTGGTGGAATTGATTCATAATTCTCAGTGATTTTCAGAAGATTGTCAGAAGAATGGATGTTGCTCAGGGTTAGTATTAATTCTCTATTAATTAATTAAGTCATATAATTTAATTAAGAAAATAAATTATATCTGCAAAGATTAATTTATTGATTAATTAAATTAATTGATTAATTAATTCAGAATTAATTCTAGGAATTTTCAGAATTTTAATTGGTTTAAAATCTATTTAAATTCAAAACAAGACAAACTGATTGTATTAGTATGACAATCGGTATGACAATTAATAGTCATACCGAAAGTCATGCCAATACATTTAATTGTCTTATCAGAATTTTTATTTAGATTAAAATCTGTTATTTATTCAGCAAGACAATTCATTTGAACTAATATGACAATCGGTATGACAATCAATAGTCATACCGAAAGTCTTGCTAGCTCTAAAGATTGTCACACCGAAATTCTTACTGAGCAAAGGATTGTCATACCAGATCAATTTCCATTCGGCTGTTTGATAAAAAGAAGCAGAAGACTTTTGTTTCATTAGTAATCAACACAGCAACCAATACAGAACAAGAGAGATAACAGCAGAAAACAAAAGAAAAACATTTCATCATTCATCTGCTTATTCAAGATCAATATTCTAGTTTGTTAATGTTAAATCCAAACCACTAGAATTATTTATCTTGTTCTTGTGTAACAATCTAGCGGATCAAAATCCCTAGAACTTAATCTCAAATCGCATTTAGCATTTGATTCTAATTATTGCAAAAATAGAAAAAGTTCATGTCGAATTTATTCTAGATTTGTGATAATTGATTTGAGATTAATACCTTGTAATCGATACAGTTGTTGTAACACCTTTCAAGTTTAATAATATTTTTATTTAACTTGAATTTTGTTTCACATTTTTTATTCCGCATTTAATTCGATTATTCGGTGCTGTTTGTATTCAACCCCCCTTCTACAAACACAGTGGGACCCAACAGTTCGAAGGATAAACAATGAGACGCGGATAGACTGGGGAGACAAGAAAGTAAGAAATTAGGAAAATTGGATGAAGGAAGTGACCTTCAAGAATGTGAAGTGTAAGACCAGGGGCATGATACCCAGAAAGGGAGACGCCGGGTATGAAAGATATCCCAATATTGAGATGATTGTTGAGATAAACAACAAAAGTAAATAAGGATTTATTAAGAAGAAGTTCACGTTGAACACGACCAATATCTTCCAGAACATCCATGTGATCATTACCAAATCAGGAAAGAAAAGTGGATAACCATTTTTATCTTTTGGAGGCCATGTGGATTGACCTTAACTTGAATAAGGATGCTATTGTGAAATTCGATATAGACTATCAAGGTGGAAATGATTAAATAAGATACCTTTATCAGGGATATATGACTTTATTTATCCATGTAAGGATGCAAGTACCTTTTTAAAGGTGGAATTAAGGATATAACCTCAATAACTTGAGATGAACCCTAGGGGAAGGTATAAGGGTTGGCATTTAGCCCTTAATAGGGACAGCATGAGTTTTGACAATATGAACTGGAAAAGATTAAGGTAACAACAACCTTTAAGGATCAGTGGAGAAATTTTCAGAAGTATATAGACAATGATTCTGGTATTAGTAAATGGTATCTTGATATGCCCTATGCCTAGGGTGTACCTGCTGAAGGATTTAAGGATAACCTTAGAGGTTTTATAAGGAGAAAGGTAATATTCAAAGTTCTCAAGAATAGAGATTCTGATAAGGAAATATGACGTAATTATAATAATGCCAGGTGGGCACATGTTGAACCATGAGAAAGTATAGATTAACCCAATGAAGGTCAAGATTGGTGAAAACAAGAAGGACCCAAGATAAGAGACGTCCTAAGTATGATCGAGAGTCAGTCGTGACAATGTTCACATCTAAAGACTAAGGCAATGACTTATGGAAAAATGGTGATTTTTTTTCTCTCACCAGGATTTAAGAAAAGCATTTTCACATAAGCAGTGATTGAAATGAGGTAGAAAATTTAGTTGGAGGTGGTTAAAATGACATTGATTGTAAGGAAATTTTACTATCAGGAAAGGCCAAAGAGGTGGCCGACACTTTAAATGTAAGAGGATAATTATAGGCGCTCATGCGAGAAGAATACAGTGATGATGTTGAAGCCGGGAAGGTTGTATTACGGTTCGGAAGATTGACATTCCTTTTGATGACTGTGCAATACTCAACCGTAATAGTAGTTGGGTAAAGGTTTAATTCGTATAATCGCCATGAGCGGGCTATCTATCTTAGAAGGTCCCATCTTGAGAATAAGCCAGGACCATATTTCAAAAAGGACTAAATAAACCTTTGAGTTAAGTCTTCTATTGAAGGCATATGATTAAGAATGGTATTAACATGCTGTCGTTGCTTTGATTGAAACTCTTCTGCAATTTTATCTGCTTCATGTCATGTATGTATGTCAGGATCAGGAGTGTTCTTCATGAATCATGAATGGTGATTATGTTACCTCCTTAGAAGGATTTGATACGATATGTATGGACTCCGTATGGTTAGCTATTAAGACTTCATGGAAAATGAATGACTACAGTAGGTCAACGGTGGACCATAGTAATGCAGGAATGATTCTGCGAGTAATGAGCCGATTAATTACAACCGTGAGAGTTGTATTGGAATGGATGTTGAGATTGAGTACTACTAATCGGGTTGTGGTGATGTATAAGTTATCATTGATAGACTAATTGAGTCAATTATCTACCTATTGAATATTTATTCCTTCTTATGAATAGAGAACTATATTACTATACGAAGAAGGTTGCAGTGCAAGCATAGAATTCTAGTAACGATGATGTCTAGAATGAAATCCCGGATTCGATTTTCGATGTCGAGGGAGTTTCAAAGGTGATTGTGTATAAGCTCGAGCAAGAGCATGGGTCCATAGAATGATGGACGGAATAGCAAAAATATTTAGGCATGTGAAATACGATGCTATAATACTCGATGTTGATATATATATATATATATATATACATATATGTTTTGTTCTCCTATGACAAACCTCTATAGTTCAGAGGTAGTTTCCAAGCCAGATATTTTGTGGCAGTATATTTATAATATATACAATTCTCTTCAATTCGTTCTTTTCTCTCCTTTTCATTTTGTATAAGCTGATAAGAACAACACTTCCAGAAGGGGAGGTATTATCGAATGACTATCTATCCGTGTGATAGAAGCTTAGTAGGATACCATCTATTGTTTAATTGCTTGTCAAATACTAAAGGCTGGCCACCTTCTGTACTAACTATGCGATGTAACAAGTGTTCATGATCATAGTGATCTCTCAATAAAATCTTTTACTTCTATATGACGGATCAAGCTTTCGAAGATGGAAGCAGCTAGAAAAGAAGTAGTATCAGTGCGGTGGTATTCCGAATCTAACGCATTCGTGATACTAAGGTTGACGCAATTATTAAAAGGTTATAGAATGCTAACGAGCAAAAGTGTAACCAGTATAGTATTATGTACGGAAGATAGTAATGACTACGAACTGGATAAGAGTGGGTATTGAGAAGAAAAACCTATAGCGCAAGAAGCTATGATGAGAGTCTGTGCGATAGACTTGAAAGAATTTGGAATGAACACTTAGCATGGATTGAGTTTTCTTACGATAATAGGTTTTATGTCAGTATCAGGATGACGCCTTATGAGGCCCTTTAGGGAAGGCAATACTGATCTCCCTTGTATCGGAATGAAGTTGGAGAGCACAAGATGCTCGGATCCGAAGTGGTCCAAAGGACCAAAGACATAGTGGATCTAATCAGAGGATGGGTGGTAGCAACCCCGGGATGGACAGAAGAAGTATGCTGATTTGACTCGAAAGGACAAAGAGTATGAAATAGGGGACCTAGTGTTGTTAAAGGTATCCCCTTGGAAACCCTTGGAAAGGATCGATGAGGTTCGGAAAGAAAGGAAAGCTAAGTCCACGATTTGTAGGACCCTTGGATATATTACGATGTATTGGGAAGTTATCAAATGAACTAGCCCTACCCCCGAACCTGCAGCAAGTTCATAACATGTTCCACGTATCAATATTAAGGAAGCATAATCTGAATGTCGGACACATAGGAGAATACGAGCGCCTAGACATGCAACCAGAGTTGACCTATATGGAGCAACCAGTAAGGGTTATAGATCGAAAAGGAACAAGTGCTTAGGAGAAGGGTTATCAAACTAGTCAGAGTTTGGTGGTAGAACCACAATATGAAAAATTGACTTGAGAGTTAGAAAGTGCAATGCTAAGAAAGTAACCCTATTCATTTTCTATCCGATTCCGGGACGGAATCCTTTTAAGGAGGGGAGACTGTAATAACCCCAATTTTTGGAATTTTTGAAACACTGATGAATAGTAACTTTTTGCTGATGATGCTGATTAAGGAAAATTATCAGACAACACTATATAGGAGTACTGTTATGGAAATTCTGAGATCGTATTGGTATTCCAGAAAGTAAATGAGTGTATGTAAAGGTCGTCAGAATTCGAATCCGGACACTTTGATTTTTTCCCGAAAATCCACCAGATACCGAAAGAATTGAGTATAAGGTAACATGATTAAAAGGATTTAAATTCAAGAATTATAAGAGAGGATCATAAAAGGAATATAAAATATTGAGAAAGGTTTAGGGGAACCCAAATAATAAGATCCCGGATATGATCCCTCATACGACGAACGAGAATGAAAGTTAAGCAAACCGTATAACAGATAAGCGGTCATTAGCCAAGTAATTAAGGGTTAATCAAAGAATTTAGTGGGTGATGATGTCACCACACCACAAAGGGAAGACAAGTGTTAAAAGATGACACAAGCTTGATGACATAAGCATGACAAAGGGATTTTGTTTTGTTGGTTGATTTTGGACCATGCAAAATTAACCATGGTAAAAAAATTTAAATCATTTTCTAAGACAAAAAGAGAAGCAACCAAGCATTATTTCATAAAACAAAAAGAAGGAGAGTTGACTTTTGCTTCCAAGAACAAAGCTCTCGGCCAAAACAAACCCAGCAACTTCAAACTGCCATATCTCCTTCAATACTCACTCAAATGTTGTTTTCTATAGCTCGTTGGAAAGGTATTGAGATGGCCTACAACTCTTGTTCAGAAGTCTCGTCCAAATAAGCATCGTACGACCCTCATTTTTACAGTTCTTTCAATCGGACTTTTAGAAACTTCAAAGCCTAACTTTGTGTTCTTGATTTCTTTGGAAAGATCAAGCTTGTAGGAGGCTCCCTAAGGCTTCCTAGCAACTTAACACCTCCCAAGGAAGGTATAAACTTTAAACCCTAGCCTTTACTTTGATTATTAGTGAGTTTGATGGTTGGTTTTCTAAATGAGAAGCATGATCTTTGATTATTAGTAGTTTGATTTGAATTTGGAGTGATTTGGTGAATGAATTTTGTTATAGTTAATAGAACTTGATTGTAGTTGGTTGAGATGAAGAATCTGGAGAATAAGGACTGGTATAGTATTATTTAGTTGAGGTTTTGATGTGTTAATAATTGTGAGTTGTTTGGTGAAGTTTTGGTGTAGTGAGAAACTTGGAAAACTCGTAAACATAGCCGTCGTAATGCCCGTTTTCCTTAGACTGTTGTACATGAATCTCGGACCAGATAACTCACTGACTAATCTGTAACTTTTCCATGTTTAGCTAGATCGTGTCGTAAGCTTCATTTTGGTATGTAGTTCGCTTGAATCCGATGTACGGTTTAGGAGAAACGACCGTTTTAAGTAATGGTGTTTCGCGAAAGAACCTTTACCCCTCGCCTTAATTTGAAACCTTGGTTAAGGCCCTTAAATGACTAATTAGGGTATGAAACAATTTTGTAAAGGTGATTAGGCAGTTGGTAGGGTACTCGCGAAAGAATCGCCTTAAAATTCTTAATAGTTAATTTATTAAAAATAGTGGAGCCGAGGGTACTCGAGCGACTTATGTGATTCGTTAAGCGTAGAAGTGACCATAAGCGAACGTTAGAGTCTAATTGGTTAAAGTCTAGTTTCTTAAGCAACCGGGGTTTAATTCCAACTTATGTTTTTGTTCATAGGTTATCAGACCCATTTTAAGCTTAAGTCTATCCGGGAACACTCAGGCAAGTTTTCTACCCGTTATACTGTTGTTGTGATGTATATATGTATATGCATTATCTTGTGATAATTGTTATTAACAAATCTTGCGATATATTGGAGCATGTGATATGATATTTATATGCATGTTTGTTTCGTAATCTTGATATCTAATTATTGATTCAATGCTTATAAGTTGCATAATACCTATGCTAGAGATAAGCAGTAGTTGCGTATACCCTTAGTATAGGGGACCCAAAGGTGAACATTTTCTAAACCGGGAGTCGATGTTCCCGAGTATAATATATATATATATATATATTTATATATATAGATATAGATATAGTTTTCAAAACTATTAATCGAATAAGGTTTATTCGATAACTTTATTTTATTAAATGAATATTATTTTGAATATTCATTCGAGGACTTATGACTCCGCTTAATTTATTAAATGAATATTATTTTGAATATTCATTCGAGGACTTATGACTCCGCTTAATTTATTAAATGAATATTATTTTTGAATATTCATTCGAGGACTTATGACTCTGCTTATTTTATAAAATAATATTCTTTATTTTATTAAAGAATAATGTTTCGATAATCAAACTTATTTTCGATTATTCAAATAAAGATCGTGCTTTCGTATAAGTATATCTTTGGTTATTTATTATTCTTTTCAAGTATGAGTTTTAAAACTTCTACTTCAATTATTTTTATAGAGAATATCCTTTATGGGAATATTATTTAAATGATAATATTCAGATATTTTCTAATATATCGGGACTGATTTATTTCATTAAATCAGCATTACTCCAAACATTCTTAAAAATGTTTTCGAGTCTTCAAAATGATTTTAAAGGTTAGAGCGGATCCCAAAAATCATTTTTATATTTAAGATCTTCCTTTAAAAGGGGATTTAAATACTCGCTCAAATCCTGAGGGATCCGACTCTGTGGTGTATTTTATATTCGCAACGAGGTTGCTGCTTTGATAAATGAATTGATTATTTACCCAACGTTCGGGAAGTAAGTCCATCTATTGAGTCGGCATAAGCAACATGGGCTCAGTGGGCGTCCATGAAAGTGTAAGTGGCTCAGTGGGAGTCCATCAATGCGAAAGTGGCTGAGTGGCAGTCCAGCATAAGACCCTAATGTGGCCAGGGTGATGACCAGTGGGGGATTCATCCATCTACTAGTAGAAAAGGTGACTTAATTGGTATATTTGCCTGATTAGCAAGATATCAGGTTTATGCCAAAATTCTGTTTTTCCAAATTCATTGGATATTGCAACTCTGTTTAAAATTTTCATAACAGAGGTTTTCAAGGAGTGTATGAAATGTATATATATATAGGTGTATATATATACATCGGGACTTAATGAAGTATCTCGTAACTTCATTTCTTTCAAATGATATTTCAAAGATTGAATCTATTCAAGTCTTATCTTGTAGTCTCATCAGTGTGATGAACTTTTGAAATTGATTATAAATTGAAAAGTGGTAGTTCAAGTAGTATTTGGAAAAGATATAAGTATATTGGAGTATCTTGTAACTTCATCTTTTAAACTTATATCTAGTAAATGATTATCTTATGCATGTCAAAGATTTTCTGAAAAATGTTGAGACAAAGTTAGATATATGAGATCACCTTGCAACGATATTTTTATACAGTTATAAACTGGAACTCTGTGTATATTATACATGTCAGAGGATTTCAAAGATTGTGAAAAGTATATATATATACTGAATATTTTGCGACTTGGTCGCGTTAAGATAACAAACTTGGTTCATTTCTTTTTGACCAAGACTTTCATGAGTACTATGAGGATGCTCACATATTGTAAATCATTATACATATTATTTTGGTGGGCTTATTGCTCACCCTTGCTTTCTTCTTTCATCACACAATAACAGATAGACAAGATGAACAGGATCAAGCTCCCAATTCGTGAGCGGTTAGGAAACGTTCTGTAGTTTTCTGTCGGCGTTGATGCCGTTGTAGCTGAGGTAGGAGCTACCAGTAGGCTAGGCTTTCAACTTTTGTTGTGCTAGACTTATGTATATTTATGAATTGTAATAATGGCAAAGGATATGTAAATTATTCAGAAACCCTTTTTATGGTGAAATGGTTTATAATTGTGGAATAAAATGACTTGTGTTACTTTTGGTATTCATCTCTGAGACTATAACTTTTGGTGTGTGTGTATATTGTGGGGTCACAGTACGCAGTATTTGGTTGACTATTAAGATTAAGTATTGATAAGGGAAATGGAACTCGTGACAACCCGAATCCCCGACCCCGGATTTGGGGGTGTTACATATGTTAAGGAATGACAGTGAGAGGACATAACCAATGATATCGAGAGATAAAACTTTTGGATGGTGGAATCATTCTGTTTGTATCAAAATAATTTCAAAATCATACTTTTTAATCAAAATCATTTTATGACGCTACGGATTACAGCCGGTGATCAGCCGCGAAGTAATCCCGAACCTCGCTGGGTTCTAAAACATTAATGGGAATCCCTAGGCAACTTTTAAGCCTAATATAAGTGTGGAAAGGACTCTCATCTCAGTCCAGATCCACTATTCAAAGAAAACATTTATTCCCCTTTGGGACTAAAAACCCATATTTTATTTATTTCAAAAACTGATGCCGAATTATAACAAAATCTCTTTTTACAGTAAACATTTTTATCAAGGGATTATAGTTCAACTCGGAACACGAGAAAATGGTACTAAATCTCAGGGCCATGATTCACAAAACTATACTCTATTAGGGTAACTGAATGGTTTTCATATATCAAAGTTTGGACAAGGGGATTTAGTGAGGCTATTGGATATTATGAAGGGTAATACCAAATTGGGCTTAAAGCAATGGTTTCTCGTTAAGGTACAGGTGTTGGATCATCAAGAAGATAAGCTTCATGAATAATAAGGGTGTTAAGGTATGAAGAAATGATCTTTAGCACAGTATATATCATAATTGTCAAGCTTTAGGATAAGAAAGAGGGGTATCAATCGATGAGGAATCACTTTGATAAATATCTGGCCTTCAGGATTCAAGGTAAGTTTCTATAGGGGTTCAAGTATCAGGATGAGATATCAATGCTTAGGAATCATTAGCATGCTAATCAAGAGAATCAACCAAGTGTTATAACAACCCTTTATTCTATCATGGCAGCAATTTACTTTATCATAATAAGACTACTTTGCAATACGTACTCGAGGGTTCATGGCATCTTTATATAATTCAAGGATAAACATAAGATACGCTTGATTTAATATATCAAATGACACAGGATAGTTGCAGCAATGTATGAACTATTAGCAGTGAATATGAAGGACAAGTTGAATCACTTGCCTTGAGAAAGGCTGGTCTGGTCTGACTGGTAGGAGCAACTGGAAGCTTCACTCGACCTTTATGGCAAGTTTTCCCTCGTCTCGAGATCCTACATAAATAATAATAATCCTCATTATAATATATTCTCACCAACTTAACCTATTTACAACCCGAATTTAAACACTGATGACACTTAGGCCTATATGCACTTAATTATAATTGCACACACATAGCCACATAATCACATATCATATATTAATACCAAATAACACCATATACACCATAATGCAACACTAGGCTTGGATGATCTCGATCCCCCAACTTAAGTCACTTGGTCGCTAATCTAGACAAAGTCTTCAAATTTTGGCTTCCTAACTCGATGTGCCTTGTCTAAACTATCCGAGACCTATTGACCCTCACTTGTGCCTTTTTCTATACCGACCTTATACTATCTTACAACTATGGTGGTCAACCTAAATCTCACTCATAAGTGTTCTAAAACTATGTGCTAAGTGAAAGTGCTCACTGGTGCAAATTTCAGAATGACAACTATGGTTTCTTGAGTGCATTAGACACTCTTAAACTACACGTTTTCCTTCAAAATTTTTACACAAGACTCTCCTGACCTAAGGGCATCTCCAAACCTTGATTTGGCTCAAGGGCCTGGCTTGGGCCTTCTTGGGAATAAGCTTAAAGTCCATGGTTCCCCTATTTTTTCTGGGCAGAAAACACCCTGACTTGAATTAACTTGTGACACATGGTTCTAAATCATATCCTATGAACTATGGTTGGAAAAACTTCTCTGACACTCCCTCTAACTAAGGCCCAACAGGGCCTAATGAGGGCCTACCCATGACATGGTCAAATCTCTCTATTTCTAAGTTGCAACAAAACTGTCCCCTGCTGGACAGATTTTGTTATTCTACTTCTGCACCTAACCAAATAACATGCAAACCTTCAACCAACACCTAAAACCTTTTATATACTCCCAATACTAACTTCTGGTGTCTTGGGCCTCAAAGTGCACATCAATGACATGGTCAAAACTTACTCTAAACCTCAGGGTACTAAACTGATTTTCTGCAAAAACTATGACTCTCCTTTCTCCAAGGTTTTGACTTGACAAACTCAACTACCAACAACCCAATACCCAAACCAAGACTTAAACATGGTGATCTACTGAACTAACTCCCTTATACTTAAAATAATCTTGGTGGAGATCATCCTTACCTATGGTGCAATTATGGAAAAATAAAAGAAACCACATTTCACAATTTACAAATCATCAAGTTTTTGAAACAACAAGATATGCATTTATATAAAAGATAAACACGAATTATTACCATGAATCAAGGAGCATTAATCAATATTAACATATTATTCCTACTGAAATTAAAGCTTACTAATAAAATCTTTCCGAATGATCAAAATCTTATAACATTCTAAGAGAAATCCACATGCATGCATGCCTTTGAGTTTTGTAAACCAAAACAACATATTTTCTAAATATATTCTACCATAAAATTGACATGCAAGACTAGCATAAGTTATACCTAAATGATCACTTAGCATGCAAGGAGTTTCATCAAATTTTTACTACAAAATTCAAGCCATTATCACATAAACATACTAAAATTGAACAAAGTAACAAGAATGATCTCAAGGACTATTCATTCGACTCCCTTAAGGTCATGGTCGAATGAAATGTAAGGGAATGGTCATTTAACATCAAGAGTTTCCTTCTCAAGACTTGGCACTTCACCATTCCTTGTAGTCCTCTCAAAAACAACCTTAAATCCACAAGAATCAAGGTTGTACTTTGAGTTTCAACTAAAACCTTAACATGTAACTTTAAAACTTAAACTTTTCACTCAAAACTCTTTAGAATATAAGTGATCATGGTATGGGAAGTAACATTTACTTGAGTAGAAGGTGGAAGCTTGGTTGAGGAATGAAGAAAATGGGGAGGGGGATGATCTCGGCAAAACCCGAGAGTGAGGGGGGGGTAAAAGCCGAGAGTGAGGGAGAGGAGGGAGAGAAGAAAAAGTGTGGTGGTGAGTGGAGTATGAAATGATCATGTCTTTTACTTGTTTTATGGTTTTTTGTTTTGAAAAATGTGAGTGGAAATAGGAATTGAGAAGACTATCCCTCCACTTATACTTGGATCATTTTGCATGCAAGGGTAAAAAAGAAATTTGGCTAGAAAAATAAGAGTTAGTGGGGTGGTAATTGTCTCTTTAGCCCTTTTGGATTGAATAGAAAGGATTTGCATGCAAGGACAACTATGTAATTTGCTAATTATGACAATTAACATTTATAAAGATTTATTTTTATAAAATAAAATACAAGTTCAAAAATTATAAAATTTAAACCATATAATAACTTGGATTTTTAGAAATTTTATAAAACTACTTTTGAAATTTGTGAACAAAATATCTTTTAGAAAGAAATTTATTCAAGGTTTTAAATATTCCTTATAAATCAAAAATGAAAGAAATAAATAAATTTTTGATTTGAAAAATCATATACCACATAACGAAAATTTAAGACGCAGAAATTCTCATTCACACAAGCATACAATAGTTGAATATATTGGCATTCGGCTTTATAATTACACCAAATTTACAATTAATATTACACGAAAATGCCGGTTGTAACATCCTCTCCCCCTTAAGGGATTCTGTCCCCAGAATCTAAGAGAACGGATGAGGATACCGGGAATGCATATCAGACTCTAACTCCCAAGTCGATTTTTCGACCTTAGGGTTTCTCCAAAGTACTTTTACTAACTTTACTGACTTATTTCTAAGACTCTTCTCTTGCTAGTCGAGTATTTTGACCGGTTGCTCCACAAATGACAGGTCTGCCTGAATTTCTACAGGTTCATATTCTATCACATGGCTAGCGTCAGGATTATACTTCTTAAGCAACGACACATGGAACACACTATGTACATGCTGATACTGAGGTGGTAAGACCAACTCGTAGGCCACCTTCCCCACTTGACTCAAAATTTCAAAAGGGCCTATATATCTAGGTGCTAACTTCCCTTTCTTGCCAAATCTAGACAACCCTTTTCTAGGTAACACCTTCAACAAAACAGCTTCGCCAATTTGGAATCGAACATCCTTACGCGCTGGATCCGCATACTTCCTCTGTCTATCTTGAGCAGCCGGTAACCTTTTCTGAATTAACTTGACTGTGTCATGCAACTGTTGTACCAATTCTGAGCCGAGAATTCTTCCTTCTCCTACTTCATCCCAACTTGTTGGTGATCTATATTTTTGCACGTACAAAGCTTCGTATGGTGGCATTCCGATACTGGAATGATAGCTATTGTTGTAAGAGAATTCTATCAACAGCAAGTGGTCATCCCAACTTCTTGTAAAATCGATTGCACAACTGCGCAACATGTCTTCGATTGTTTAAATTGTCCTTTCACTCTGGCCATCAGTCTGCGAGTGGTACGCCGTGCTCATATTCAATTTCGTGCCCAGACATTCCTAAAATTGCTTCCAAAATCTCGAGTTAAATCGGGGATCTCTGTCTGAAACTATTGATACGGGTACTCCATGCCTTAGTACGATTTCGCGCACATACAGATGAACCAATTTGTCTAATGACGACTTCTCGTTAATTGGAAGGAAATACGCTGACTTGGTAAGACGATCAACTATAACCCATATAGCGTCATGCCCGGATTTCGTTCGCGGTAGTCCTACTATAAAGTCCATAGCGATATTTTCCCATTTCCATTCTGGAATCTTTAGGGGCTGAATTAATCCGCTTGGTCGTTGATGTTCTGCCTTCACTTTCTGACAAGTATTACACTTCGCAACCCATTCCGCTACGTCTCGCTTCATATTTGGCAACCAAAAGTTTTTCTTTAAGTCCCGATACATCTTTGTACTTCCCGGGTGGATTGAAAATTTCGAATTATGGGCTTCGTGTAGTATCTTATTCTTTAATTTAGGTACATGAGGAATCCATATTCTGGAAGAAAACCTTAGTATCACTTGCTCATCCCTTTGAGTTTTAATCTCCTCTCCAGATAACTGATTCTTCTCTTTCTCCATTACTTCTCCTTGACATTTCTTTATCTTTTCCACCAATGTTGGCTGAAAAGTCATTGCACGACAAACTTCCTCAACTTTTCCGCAAGCACAAAGTTCCAGTTCAAATCTCTTGATTTCTTCAGATAACTCCTTTGATGTTGCCATCATATTCAATCTCTCCTTCCTACTTAGAGCATCGGTCACAACATTCGCCTTTCCAGGATGGTAATTTATCGAGCAGTCATAGTCCTTGATCAATTCCAGCCATCTCCTCTGCCTCATATTTAGCTCCTTCTGAGTGAAAATATACTTTAAACTCTTGTGATCCTTGTAGATTTCACACTTTTCTCCGTAGAGGTAATGTCTCCAAATCTTTAGTGCGAACACTATGGCGGCTAGTTCCAAGTCATGAGTCGGGTACTTTAACTCATGCGGTTTCAACTGTCTTGACGCATACGCGATCACCTTACTGTGTTGCATTAACACACAACCCAATCCCTTATATGAAGCGTCGCTGAATATCACAAAGTTTCCTTGGTCATCTGGAAGTACTAACACCGGAGTTGTTACCAATCTCTGCTTCAACTCTTGAAAGCTATCCTCACATTCTGCACTCCATTCAAACTTTTGATTCTTTCTGGTTAACTTGGTCAATGGCATGGCGATTTTCGAAAAATCCTTGACAAACCTTCTGTAGTATCCTGCCAACCCTAGAAAACTTCGCACTTCCGTAGGAGTCTTTGGCCTCTCCCAGCTCATAACTTCCTCAATCTTTGCCGGATCCACTTTAACTCCTTCATTTCCAATGACATGCCCCAAAAATTGAACTTCCTTTAACCAAAACTCACATTTGGTAAACTTGGCATACACCTTCTCTTGACGGAGTATCTCCAATGCTATCCAGAGGTGCTGTTTATGTTCTTCTTCTAACTTAGAATAAAAAAGGATGTCATCAATGAACACCACGAAAAACTTGTCCAAATACTTCTTAAATACTCGATTCATCAAATCCATAAATGCGGTCGGGGCGTTGGTCAATTCAAACGGCATTACTAGGAATTCATAATGCTCATATCTGGTCCTAAATGTTGTCTTGGGAATATCTTCTTCTTTGATCTTTAATTGATGGTATCCCGATCTCAAGTCGATCTTTGAAAAGCATTTTGCTCCCTTCAGCTGATCAAAAAGGTCATCTATTCTTGGTAGCGGGTAGCGGTTCTTGATTGTTACCTTATTCAACTCCCGATAATCTATGCATAGTCGCATACTCCCATCTTTCTTCTTTACAAACTGAACAGGTGCTCCCCATGGCGACGTACTTGGCCGTATCACTCCTTTATCCAACAACTCTTGAAGCTGGCTCGCCAACTCTTTCATTTCTACTGGTGCCATTCTATATGGGGCCTTTGAAACTGGTTCCGTGCCTTGAGCAAGGTTGATCTCGAACTCGATTTGTCGATCTGGTGGTAAGCCTGGTAGTTCGTCGGGAAACATATCTGGGAACTTGTTAACTACAGGGATATCTTCTATGCTGGGGTTGCCCTTTTCTGAATCCACTACATATGCTAGGAATGACTCACAACCTTTTCTAAGTAGCTTCTTAGCCTGAACAATTGTAAGAAATAGTTGCTCTTTCCTCTACCCCTTAAATACTACATTCTCTCCACTCTTCGCCTTTAAATACACTTTCTTGGTCTTATAATTAATCTGAGCGTTATTTTCTCCTAACCAATCCATGCCTAAAATTATATCAAACTCTCCCAACTTGAAGAGTATCAAGTCGGCTGAAAACTTATACCCCGAAATATCAATCTCACATTTCGGACAGAATTGTTTCACAGGAATCTTCTCTTGGTTTGTAATTACTACATTTACTACCTCACTCATAATCATTTTATCACATTGAAGCTTATCAACAAAAGATTCTGATATGAAAGATCTTGTTTCTCCCGAATCAATCAATACTTAAGCTTTGACATTATTGAGTAAAAGTGTACCTGCTATCACCTCAGAATTCTGAACAGCATCCTTCATCTTCAGATCAAATGTCCTTGCTGTTGCTTGCGGGGTTGGTGTAGGTGGTGGAGGTAATGCCAATACCTCAGCTGGCACGCTCGCACTGGTACTTGCCACGTTCATTAGAGCTTTGACTGGTCCGATTGCCTTACACTCCCTAGCCATGTGTCCAGTCTTCCCATACTTGTAGCACGTAACTCCTGGCTTCGGCATCTTGCACTCATTCGCCAAATGTCCCTTCTGATTGCACTTATAGCATGTCATGCTCAACTTATTACACACTCCGGGGTGCCTTCTTCCACAGTGCTTGCATTCAGGTCTCTGGAACCTGTTTTCTCCAACTTGTCATTGGCTTGCCTGGTTGTTCCCCTTTGATTCTTGCCTTTTACCCAAATTTCCCTTCTTTTGAAAATTTCCGCCCTTTTGGAATCCGATCCTCTTTACATTCCGATCTTGTGAACTTCCAGCTTCAGACTTTTCTCCATAAAATGGAACCTTCCTCTTCTTGTTATCCCTTTCCTTCCTTGACTGCATCCCATTATTCTCAATCAGAGCAGCTTTCTGAACTACTCCCGTATAAGTTTCAAGCTCAAACATAGCCACTCTATCTCTGATCCAAGGCTCCAATCCTTGCTGAAATTTTTTTGCTTTTTCCTCCTCAGTGCTGGTATACTTTGTCACAAACCTTGACAAATCAGTAAACTTCTTCTCATACTCCAGTACAGTCATGTTCCCTTGCTTCAGCTCCAAAAATTTAAGCTCCATCTGATTCTGCATGTACTTAGGGTAATACTTGTCCAGAAATAACTTCTTAAATCTCTCCCAAGAAACCTGCTGAGTTGCTTCCATAGCTTTTACTGATTCCCACCAATAGATGACTTTGCCCTTCAAGAAGTAAGTAACATATGGCGTCTTCTGATCGTCTCCTAACTGTACCAACTCAAAAGCCCTTTCCATTTCCTTAATCCATGTGTTAGTTATTACTGGATCAGTGGTATCATGGAATGCAGTTGTATTCACATTCTGAAATGCCTTGAAAGTGACAACTTGTCTAGGTGGTACTGGTGGTTCAGGTGGTTGGTGTGGTTCACGGTTATCTTGGTTTTCAATTCGTTGTTGAAGAGTTAGTTGTTGTTGAGCTATAGCATTGGTTTGTTGTTGCAAAGTTTCCAGTAGTCGAAGAATATTTGGGTCTGTGGTGGATGTGGTTGTGGGGTTCTTCTTTTTGGGAGGCATGTTCCTGAAATACGAGTTATGTCAAAACAGATATGAATAATAAAACAATTCGAGGGTATCGCATGGCATTCTTATTTACATGTGAGGTTAAGTTTCAAATTAAGCAGATATGGTGATGCATATAAAAGCGTATAATAACAGCTGAGAGCAATTGGAACAATAGAGCATGATTAATAAAATTTAAAGGTCACAATACATGGGATTAGAACAAAGTCTGATTCTAGGATCAACAGGCTTATTTAAAGGAACAACGGAAACAACTGGGGGATTCTACGAAGTCTGATAGTACAACAACATGAAAGGTAAATGGAAAGAACTAAAGCTCCACTCCATCTGAACGGGGCTTGGTAGTCTTTTCCTCTCGAAGTGTCTTCACAATGCTCTGGAGCTCATCCGCCACCATCTGAATGATATACTGGCTGGTGCGGTCCCGGTGCGCTGGCATCTCCTCAAGCTTAGTGTTGACGTACTGAACCAAGGTCTCAAGTCTCGCAGTCATCTGCTCCTTGGGCTTCCCTTCATAGTTTCGGCTGTTCGGGTACACGTTCTTCAGTCGGTCTATCAGTCGGTCGTACTTTCCCTGGAGCATGTCAAACTTGCGCCTCAACTCAGCATACACGGAGAAAGCAATAGTGTCGTCCGAACCAGAGGATGACGAGGAATGCGCCCTTTGCTGACAACCAATAAAAGGAGTATTAATAATAAATTTACTTAACCTACTCTCTCGCGTATTATCTATAGTCTCTATATATATATATCCTATAACCTATTTGGGCTGTTCAGGGACTCTAAACCGTAACTCTGATGCCAAAACCTGTCACGCCCCCAACTTAAACAGCAAAATAAATATAACCATTACAACATTTTAAGAAGAAGTAAACATAACCAACTCCAAGATCTTACAGTTTAGGGTTTGGATCAGCCCAACACTACCATCTATTATAACTGTTTTTAAATAGCGAATCCTCACACAAAACTACTATCTCTTATTCTACCTGAGCTCGAACATAAGCATCAGCATCACAGGTCTTACGGGCAGTCTGCTTGAATCTAACCATAGCTGCTAGCTGAAATATCAGGATAAAGCAAGGAGTGACCCAAATGCTCAACAAGTGCTAAACAATACGATGCAAAACATAAATCGAGATATATGTTAAGGAATGACAGTGAGAGGACATAACCAATGATATCGAGAGATAAAACTTTTGGGTGGTGGCATCATTCTGTTTGTATCAAAAAAATTTCAAAATCATACTTTTTAATCAAAATCATTTTATGACGCTACGGATTAAAGCCGGTGATCAGCAGCGAAGTAATCCCGAACCTCGCTGGGTTCTAAAACATTAATGGGAATCCCTAGGCAACTTTTAAGCCTAATATAAGTGTGGAAAGGACTCGCGTCTCAGTCCAGATCCACTATTCAAAGAAAACATTTATCCCCCTTTAGGACTGAAAACCCACATTTTATTTATTTTAAAAACTGATGCCGAATTATAACAAAATCTCTTTTTACAGTAAACATTTTTATCAAGGGATTATAGATCAACTCGAAACACGGGAAAATGGTACTAAATCTCAGGGCCATGATTCACAAAACTATACTCTATTAGGGTAACTGAATGGTTTTCATATATCAAAGTTTGGAGAAGGGGATTTAGTGAGGCTATTGGATATTATGAAGGGTAATGCCAAATTGGGCTTAAAGCAATGGTTTCTCGTTAAGGTACAGATGTTGGATCATCAAGAAGATAAGCTTCATAAATAATAAGGGTGTTAAGGTATGAAGAAATGATCTTTAGCACATGATATATCATAATTTTCAAGCTTTAGGATAAGAAAGAGGGGTATCAATCGATGAGGAATCACTTTGATAAATATCTGGCCTTTAGGATTCAAGGTAAGTTTCTATAGGGGTTCAAGTATCAGGATGAGATATCAATGCTTAGGAATCATTAGCATGTTAATCAAGAGAATCAACCAAGTGTTATAACAACCCTTTATTCTATCATGGCAGCAATTTACTTTATCATAATAGGACTACTTTGCAATAAGTACTCGAGGGTTCATGGCATCTTTATATAATTCAAGGATAAACATAAGATACGCTTGATTTAATATATCAAATGACACAGGATAGTTTCAGCAATGTATGAACTATTAGCAGTGAATATGAAGGACAAGTTGAATCACTTGCCTTGAGAAAGGCTGGTCTGGTCTGACGGGTAGGAGCAACTGGAAGCTTCACTCGACCTTTATGGCAAGTTTTCCCTCGTCTCGAGATCCTACATAAATAATAATAATCCTCATTATAATATATTCTCACCAACTTAACCTATTTACAACTCGAATTTAAACACGGATGACGCTTAGGCCTATATGCACTTAATTATAATTGCACACACATAGCCACATAATCCCATATCATATATTAATACCAAATAACACCATATACACCATAATGCAACACTAGGCTTGGATGATCTCGATCCCCAACTTAAGTCACTTGGTCGCTAATCTAGACAAAGTCTTCAAATTTTGGCTTCCTAACTCGATGTGCCTTTTCTAAACTATCCGAGATCTATTGACCTTCACTTGTGCCTTTTTCTCTTCTGACCTTATACTATCTTACAACTATGGTGGTCAACCTAAATCTCACTCCTAAGTGTTCTAAAACTATGTGCTAAGTGAAAGTGCTCACTGGTGCAAATTTCAGAATGACAACTATGGTTTCTTGAGTGCATTAGACACTCTTAAACTACAAGTTTTCCTTCAAAACTTTTACACAAGACTCTCCTGACCTAAGGTCATCTCCCAAACTTGATGTGGCTCAAGGGCCTGGCTTGGGCCTTCTTGGGCCTAAGCTTAAAGTCCATGGTTCCCCTGTTTTTTCTGGGCAGAAAACATCCTGACTTGAATTAACTTGTGACACATGGTTCTAACTCATATCCAATGAAATATGGTTGGAAAAACTTCTCTGACACTCCCTCTAACTAAGGCCCAACAGGGCCTAATGAGGGCCTACCCATGACATGGTCAAATCTCTCTATTTCTAAGTTGCAACAAAACTGTCCCCTGTTGGACAGATTTTGTTATTCTACTTGTGCACCTAACCAAATAACATGCAAACCTTCAACCAACACCTAAAACCTTTTATATACTCCCAATACTAACTTTTGGTGGCTTGGACCTCAAAGTGCACATCAATGACATGGTCAAAACTTACTCTAAACCTCAGGGTACTAAACTGATTTTCTGCAAAAACTATGACTCTCCTTTCTCCAAGGTTTTGACTTGACAAACTCAACTACCAACAACCCAATACCCAAACCAAGACTTAAACATGGTGATCTACTGAACTAACTCCATTATACTCAAAATAATCTTGGTGGAGATCATCCTTACCTAAGGTGCAATTATGGCAAAATAAAAGAAACCACATTTCACAATTTACAAATCATCAAGTTTTTGAAATAACAAGATATGCATTTTTATAAAAGATAAACACGAATTATTACCATGCATTAAGGAGCATTAATCAATATTAACACATTATTCCTACTGAAATTAAAGCTAATAAAATCTTTCTGAATGATCAAAATCTTATAACATTCTAAGAGAAATCCACATGCATGCATGCCTTTGAGTTTTGCAAACCAAAACAACATATTTTCTAAATATATTCTACCATAAAATTGACATGCAAGCCTAGCATAAGCTATACCTAGATGATCACTTAGCATGCAAGGAGTTTCATCAAATTTTCACTACAAAATTCAAGCCATTATCACATAAACATACTAAAATTGAACAAAGTAACAAGAATGATCTCAAGGACTATTCATTCGGCTCCCTTAAGGTCATAGCCGAATGAAATGGAAGGGAATGGCCATTTAACATCAAGAGTTTCCTTCTGAAGACTTGGCACTTCACCATTCCTTGTAGTCCTCTCAAAAACAACCTTAAATCCACAAGAATCAAGGTTGTACTTTGAGTTTCAACTAAAACCTTAACATGCAACTTTAAAACTTAAACTTTTTACTCAAAACTCTTTGGAATATATGTGATCATGTTATGGGAAGTAACATTTACTTGAGTAGAAGGTGGAAGCTTGGTTGAGGAATGAAGAAAATGGGGAGGGGGTTGATCTCGGCAAAACCCGAGAGTGGGGGGGGTATAAGCCGAGAGTGAGGGAGAGGAGGGAGAGAAGAAAGAGTGTGGTGGTGAGTAGAGTGTGAAATGATCATGTCTTTTACTTGTTTTATGGTTTTTGTTTTGACAAATGTGAGTGGAAATAGGAATTGACAAGACTATCCCTCCACTTATACTTGGATCATTTTGCATGCAAGGGTAAAGAAGGAATTTGGCTAGAAAAATAAGAGTTAGTGGGGTGGTAATTGTCTCTTTAGCCCTTTTGGATTGAATAGAAAGGATTTGCATGCAAGGACAACTATGTAATTTGCTAATTATGACAATTAACATTTATAAAGATTTATTTTTATAAAATAAAATACAAGTTCAAAAATTATAAAATTTATACCATATAATAACTTGGATTTTTAGAAATTTTATAAAACTACTTTTGAAATTTGTGAACAAAATATCTTTTAGATAGAAATTTATTCAAGGTTTTAAATATTCCTTATAAATAAAAAATTAAAGAAATAAATAAATTTTTGATTTGAAAAATCATATACCACATAACGAAAATTTAAGACGCAGAAATTCTCATTTACACAAGCATACAATAGTTGAATATATTGGCATTCGGCTTTATAATTACACCAAATTTACAATTAATATTACACGAAAATGTCGGTTATAACAAACCCAACCATTTAGTGAGGTGCACACACCAAAAATTAGAATCTGTCCAGCAGGAGACAGTTTTGTTGCAACTTAGAAATGAGGAGTTTTGACCATATCATGGGTAGGCCCTCACTAGGCCTTGGTTAGCCCTAGTGAGAGGGAGTGTCAGAGGATTTTTTCCAGCCATAGTTCATAGGAATTGAGTTAGAATCATGTGTCATAAGTTAGTGCAAAACAAGACACTTTTCTGTCCAGAAAACAGGGGAACATTGGACTTTAAGCTTAGGCCCAGGTAGGCCCAAGCTAGGCCCTTGAGTCACAACAAGTTTGAGATTTACCTCATGGTCAGAAGAGTCTAGTGTAGAAGTTTGAGAGGTAAACTTGAAGTTTTAAGGGTGTCAATTGTACTCATAAACCTATTGGTGTCACCCTGAAATCACTATAATGAGCAAAATCACTTAACCATTAGTTTTAGGGCACTTATGAGTGAGGCCTAGATTGACCACCATAGTTTTAAGATAGTATGAGGTCATTAGAGTGTAAGGCCTAAGTCAGGGTCCATAAGAACTTGATGGTTTAGAAAAGGCACTTCGAGTTATGAGGACGATATTAAAAGTTTTGGCTAGTTTAGCATAACTAAGTGACTTGAGTAAGTGGAGTGAGATCATCCAAGCCTAGTGATGCAATATAGTGTGTACGGATATATTATTATGTACTTAAATGTTCTGTGTGAACATGAGTGGTTATGTGAACTATTATGCTTATAAGGTAATTATAAGCGTTTATATGTATATAGGCCTAAGTGCCAATGTGCGTAATTTCGGTGTATAATTAGGTTGAGTTAGTGAGTATATATTATAATGAGGATATTACTATTTTGTGTAGGCTCTCGAGACGAGGTTAAACTTTCCATTAAAGTCGAGTGAAGCTCCAGTTGCTCCCACCTGCCAGTAAAGTCAAGCCTTTCTCAAGGCAAGTGTTTCAACCTACCTTTTTGTTTATACTGCAATATAGTGTTAGCCCAGCTTTTATATATGATGCGAGTATTCTAATTCACCTTGATATATATGATCCAAATGGTTTCAAATCTATCTTTTGTATTATATGCAATTGTCATGAACCCTCAAGTATCTATTGCAAGTAGTTTAACTTTGCTTGGAGATTTCTATGCAAGTAATTCAAAATTCGTACCATGCTAATATACCAAGTAATTGTGATGTGGAACCCTGTGCAAGTTATACTCAGTAACCTTATCTTGATACCTAAAAGTCAGCTATCCCTTAAAAGTCGTTCATGATTGCTTGATAACCATATTCTTACTCCTAAAACATGATACCCTATTATACTTTGAACTGATGCTCACCTTCTTTATATTTCAATACCTATGTCTTATCTGGAACCATTACCTTAAACCTAGTTTGACTTAGTTCCTTCATACTATCCGATAACCCTGCTAAATCTCATTGTCAAATTACTTGTGAATAGAAACCTTGCAATTCCCTTGATAAAGTATAGTCAAGTTGATCGTGTCCTTGAAATTTATTGGACCTATTCCCTGTGCTTCAAAGTTGATCTAGGACCCTTGATAAGATGCTCACTGTTTAAGAAATTAATCGTCACTTGGCATCAGTTTTTAAACTAAAAAGTTAAAATTTGGATTTCCAGTCCCAAAGGGGGACAAATATTTTCTTTAGATAGTGGATATGGACTGAGACGCAAGTCCTTTCCGCTCTTAATTGGTAGGCTTAAAAGTTGCCTAGGGATCCCATTAATGTTCTAGAACCCAGCGAGGTTCGGGATTACTTCGCGGCTGATCACCGGTTGTAATCCGTAGCGTCATAAAATGGGCTTTGATAAAGAAATGGTTTTGAATGGTTTTATTATAATAAAAGATGCCATCATCCTGAAAGTTTATCTCTTGATACAATATTGTTGAATCTTTCAATTCCATTGTTAATGTATTATTATTGTTTATGTATATTATAGCGCTTGTTGAGCATTTGGCTCACTACTTGCTTACCCTAATATTACAGCTATCAGATATGGTTATATTCAAGTAGACAGTGCGTAAGACTTGTGATGCCGATTCGTATATTCGAGCTCAGGTAGTTAGTGATTTTGTGTGTGAGGACTCGATACTGAAATCAGGTTGTAATAGTTAATAGTGTTGGGTTGTTCCAAACCATAAACTGTAAGATCTCGGATTTAGATGTATTTACTTCCAT
The DNA here is from genome assembly GCF_009905375.1 of Apium graveolens. Lineage (NCBI taxonomy): Eukaryota > Viridiplantae > Streptophyta > Magnoliopsida > Apiales > Apiaceae > Apium > Apium graveolens. The sequence goes on along the minus strand of NC_133657.1, from coordinate 129,301,884 downwards.
TTGTTAACTAATATAATTACTCGTATATTGTCTTTTGTAAATGTTTGGGGCGTGACAAAATGACTGGTTGTAGATCCCTGCTATCAGAATTTGAGGAGAAGGCTGGCCCAAGCGTTTCTTATGGAGATGGCAACTTAGGAAAAATCTTGGGATATGAAAAAATCAAAATTGGAAATGTCATCATTGAAAACGTAGCTCTAGTTGCAGGACTCAAGCATAATCTGATCAGTATGAGCCACATCTGTGATAGAGGTTACCATGTCAATTTTTATAAGGAGCATTGTGAAATTGTCAGTAAGTCTGATGGCAATATTGCATTGACTGGTGTAAGACATGGTAGTTTATATGAAGACGAGGTCTCCACAAGTATTGATAATTCAGAAGTGTGTCTACTGAGTAGAGCATATGTGGAAGACAACTGGAACTAGCATAAAAGACTTTCTCACCTCAACTTCAACAACATCAATGAACTTGTGAGAAAAGATCTTGTGAGGGGATTTCCCAATGCAGTGTTTAGTCTTGATGGCTTATGTGATTCATGCCAGAATTCCAAGCAAAGGAAAATATCTTTCAAGAGTAATACTTCATATTGATCTCTTTGGTCCAGTGAATGTTATGTCAATTGCCAAGAAGAGGTATGCACTCATAATTGTTGATGAATACACAAGATACACATGGGTGTATTTTATGCACACCAAGGATGAATCTTTATCCATTCTTCTTGATCATGTGAGGGAGCTGGAAAAAGGATCAGCATACAAAGTGAAGATCATCAGAAGTGATAATCGAACTGAATTCAAGAATAGCTCTATGAAAGAGTTCTACAAGCTCAAGGGGATAAAACAAGAGTTTTCTACTCCTGGAACTCCACAACAAAATAGAGTTGTTGAAAGAAAGAATAGAACTCTGATAGAAGCTGCAAGAACCATGCTAGAGGATGCAAGATTTCCTACGTACTTCTGGGCTGAAGCTGTGCAAACTGCATTCTTTACACAAAATGCAACATTGATAAATAAGCATGAAAAAACACCATTTGAGATGGTAAAGGGAAAGAAGCCAAATTTGAAGTTTTTCATATTTTTGATTGTAAGTTTTATTCTAAAAACTCATCCGGAGCAGGTGACCAAGTTTGATCTAGAAGCTGATGAAGGAAATTTTGTGGGATATCCATTATCCACAAAAGCCTTCACAGTTTTCAATCTGAGAACAAGAACTGTCATGGAATTCATACATGTATGTTTTGATGACAAGAAGATAACAGGTCTAAAAGATGCGGATGACCATGACAAATTGAGATTGAAAATAAAGTACCCTATGCTGAACTTTTAAGTCCTGACTCAGATACAGTAAATCCTGATATCACTCAAAGCTCTTCCACAAAAAAGTGGAAATTCTTCTAACACTAAAGCATATGTTGAGGGTGAGCAACATGAATCAAATCTAGAGACTACTACAAGTGATTCAAATCAAGAAACATCAGTAGAAAGATCATCAGACTTATCTTCTTCAAATTATGATGAGTCAAATACTGATAACAGTGGGAACACTGATTCACGGGGAGCATCAGGAAACAGTAGTGATACTAATTAAATAAATAAAAGAGAGTTTACGGATCAAGGGGGAGGTTCATCTTCAAGGAGTCAACTTCTATTTCCAAGAAAATGGTCTAAGTCACACACACCTGACCTAATCATTGGAAACCCTGACAGTGGTGAAAGAACAAGAAAAGCCACTCAGAATGAATGTCTTTATCATTCTTTTCTATCTCAAACTGAACGTAAGAAGGATGAAGAAGCTTTGCAAGATGCTGACTAGGTCACAACAATGCAAGAGGAGCTCAATAAATTTGATAGGAATAAAGTCCGGACTCTCGTGACAAGACCAAAGAGCAGATCTGTAATTGGCATAAAATGGGCGTTTAAAAACAAAACTGAAAGTGAGGACATTATTACAAGGAATAAAGTAAGACTGGTTACAAAGGGTTACTCATAACATTAAGTCATTGATTATGATGATACATTTCCTCCAGTTACAAGGCTTGAGGCAATTAGAATCTTTCGTGTCTATGCTGCTCACAAGAAATTTAAGGTGTTCCAAATGGATATGAAGAATGCATTCTTAAATAGAGAACTCGAAGAGGAAGTTTATGTTGAACAGCCTCCAGAGTTCATTGATCGAAAGTATCCAGATCATGTCTACTTACTGGATAAAGCACTCTATGGTCTGAAGCAAGATCCAAAGGCCTGGTATGAAACACTTGCGCTATTTCTTCTAGAGAGTGCTTTCACAAGAGGTACAATTGATAAAATTCTCTTTTATAAATACCATGGTAAGGACTTTTTATTAGTACATATATTTGTTGATGATATCATTTTTGGATCCACTAATGATACACTCTGTGAGAGATTTACAAATCTAATGCAGTCCAAATATCAAATGAGTATAATGGGAGAATTGAGTTATTTTCTGGGGTTACAAGTTAAACAGACTGATGAAGGGATCTTCATAAATCAATCCAATACACCAGGAATCTACTCAAAAGATTTGGAATCCGAGACTGATCAACAACATCAACTCTCATGGCTACTGCAACCAAGTTAGATTTAAATATTGGTTTTTCAGTAGATATAACTAACTACAAAGGTATGATTGGCTCACTCCTATGTCTGACTGCTAGTAGACCTGATATCATGTATGCTACCTTTCTTTGTGCAAGGTTCCAAGATGATCCTAGAGACCCTCATCTATTAGCTGTGAAAAGAATTTTTAAGTATCTCAAAGGCACCATGAATCTTGGATTATGGCATTCAAACTTTAAGCTAATTAGATATTCATAAACTAATTTTGTAATATGTAAAATAGACAGGAAAAGCACTTCTGGAAGCTGCCAATTTCTTGGTGGCGGATTGGTTTTTTGGTATAGCAAAAAACAAAAGACAATTTCCACATCAACTGCAGAAGCATAATAAATTGTTGCAGGAAGCTGTTGTGCTTACACACACCTGACCTAATCATTGGAAACCCTGACAGTGGTGTAAGAATAAGAAAAACCACTCAGAATGAATGTCTCTATCATTCTTTTCTATCTCAAACTGAACGTAAGAAGGCTGAATAATCTCTACAAGATGCTGACTAGGTCACAACAATGCAAGAGGAGCTCAATAAAGTTGATAGGAACAAAGTCCGGACTCTTGTGCCAAGACCAAAGAGCAGATCTGTAATTGGCACAAAATGGGTGTTCAGAAACAAAACTGAAAGTGAGGGCATTATTACAAGGAATAAAGTAAGACTGGTTACAAAGGGTTACTCATAACATGAAGTCATTGAATATGATGAGACATTTCCTCCAGTTGCAAGGCTTGAGGAAATTAGAATCTTTCTTGTCTATGCTGCTCACAAGAAGTTTAAGGTGTTCCAAATGGATGTGAAGAATGCATTCTTAAATAGAGAACTCAAAGAGGAAGTTTATGTTGAACAGCCACCAGAGTTCATTGATCGAAAGTATCCAGATCATGTCTACTTACTGGATAAAGCACTCTCTCGTCTGAAGCAAGATCCAAGGGCCTGGTATGAAACACTTGCGCTATTTCTTCTAGAGAGTGGTTTCACAAGAGGTACAATTGATAAAATTCTCTTTTATAAATACCATGGTAAGGACTTGTTATTAGTACAGATATATGTTGATGATAACATTTTTGGATCTACTAATGATACACTCTGTGAGAGATTTGCAAAGTTAATGCAGTCCAAATATCAAATGAGTATGATGGGAGAATTGAGTTATTTTTTGGGGTTACAAGTTAAACAGACTGATGAAGGGATCTTCATAAATCAATCCAATACACCAGGAATGTACTCAAAAGATTTGGAATCCAAGACTGATCAACAACATCAACCCTCATGGCTACTGCAACCAAGTTAGATTTAAATATTGGTTTTTCAGTAGATATAACTAACTACAAAGGTATGATTGGCTCACTCCTATATCTGACTACTAGTAGACCTGATATCATGTATGCTACCTTTCTTTGTGCAAGGTTCCAAGATGATCCTAGAGACCCTCATCTATTAGCTGTGAAAAGAATTTTTAAGTATCTCAAAGGCACCATGAATCTGGGATTATGGTATCCAAACTTTAAGCTAATTGGATATTCAGAAACAAATTTTGTAGGAAGTAAAATAGATAGGAAAAACACTTCTGGAAGCTGCCAATTTCTTGGTGGCGGATTGGTTTTTTGGTATAGAAAAAAACAAAAGACAATTTCCACATCAACTGCAGAAGCAGAATAAATTGTTGCAGGAAGCTGTTGTGCTCAAACACCTGACCTAATCATTGGAAACCATGACAGTGGTGTAAGAACAAGAAAAGCCACTCAGAATGAATGTCTCTATCATTCTTTTCTATCTCAAACTGAACGTAAGAAGGCTGAATAAGCTCTGCAAGATGCTGACTAGGTCACAACAATGCAAGAGGAGCTCAATAAATTTGATAGGAACAAAGTCCGGACTCTTGTGCCAAGACCAAAGAGCAGATCTGTAATTGGCACAAAATGGGTGTTCAGAAACAAAACTGAAAGTAAGGGCATTATTACAAGGAATAAAGTAAGATAGGTTAAAAAGGGTTACTCACAACATGAAGTCATTGATTATGATGAGACATTTCCTCCAGTTGCAAGACTTGAGGCAATTAGAATCTTTCTTGTCTATGCTGCTCACAAGAAGTTTAAGGTGTTCCAAATGGATGTGAAGAATGCATTCTTAAATAGAGAACTCGAAGAGGAAGTTTATGTTGAACAACCTCCAGAGTTCATTGATCCAAAGTATCCAGATCATGTCTACTTACTGGATAAAGCACTCTATGGTCTGAAGTAAGATCTAAGGGCCTGGTATGAAACACTTGCGCTATTTCTTCTAGAGAGTGGTTTCACAACAGGTACAATTGATAAAATTCTCTTTTATAAATACCATGGTAAGGACTTTTTATTAGTAAATATATTTGTTGATGATATCATTTTTAGATCCACTAATGATACACTCTGTGAGAGATTTGCAAATCTAATGCAGTCCAAATATCAAATGAGTATAATGGGAGAATTGAGTTATTTTCTGGGGTTACAAGTTAAACAGACTGATGAAGGGATCTTCATAAATCAATCCAATACACCAGGAATCTACTCAAAAGATTTGGAATCCAAGACTGATCAACAACATCAACTCTCATGGCTACTGCAACCAAGTTAGATTTAAATATTGGTTTTTCAGTAGATATAACTAACTACAAAGGTATGATTGGCTCACTCCTATGTCTAACTGCTAGTAGACCTGATATCATGTATGCTACCTTTCTTTGTGCAAGGTTCCAAGATGATCCTAGAGACCCTCATCTATTAGCTGTGAAAAGAATTTTTAAGTATCTCAAAGGCACCATGAATCTTGGATTATGGCATTCAAACTTTAAGCTAATTAGATATTCATAAACTAATTTTGTAATATGTAAAATAGACAGGAAAAGCACTTCTGGAAGCTGCCAATTTCTTGGTGGCGGATTGGTTTTTTGGTATAGCAAAAAACAAAAGACAATTTCCACATCAACTGCAGAAGCATAATAAATTGTTGCAGGAAGCTGTTGTGCTTACACACACCTGACCTAATCATTGGAAACCCTGACAGTGGTGTAAGAATAAGAAAAACCACTCAGAATGAATGTCTCTATCATTCTTTTCTATCTCAAACTGAACGTAAGAAGGCTGAATAATCTCTACAAGATGCTGACTAGGTCACAACAATGCAAGAGGAGCTCAATAAAGTTGATAGGAACAAAGTCCGGACTCTTGTGCCAAGACCAAAGAGCAGATCTGTAATTGGCACAAAATGGGTGTTCAGAAACAAAACTGAAAGTGAGGGCATTATTACAAGGAATAAAGTAAGACTGGTTACAAAGGGTTACTCATAACATGAAGTCATTGAATATGATGAGACATTTCCTCCAGTTGCAAGGCTTTAGGAAATTAGAATCTTTCTTGTCTATGCTGCTCACAAGAAGTTTAAGGTGTTCCAAATGGATGTGAAGAATGCATTCTTAAATAGAGAACTCAAAGAGGAAGTTTATGTTGAACAGCCACCAGAGTTCATTGATCGAAAGTATCCAGATCATGTCTACTTACTGGATAAAGCACTCTCTCGTCTGAAGCAAGATCCAAGGGCCTGGTATGAAACACTTGCGCTATTTCTTCTAGAGAGTGGTTTCACAAGAGGTACAATTGATAAAATTCTCTTTTATAAATACCATGGTAAGGACTTGTTATTAGTACAGATATATGTTGATGATAACATTTTTGGATCTACTAATGATACACTCTGTGAGAGATTTGCAAAGTTAATGCAGTCCAAATATCAAATGAGTATGATGGGAGAATTGAGTTATTTTTTGGGGTTACAAGTTAAACAGACTGATGAAGGGATCTTCATAAATCAATCCAATACACCAGGAATGTACTCAAAAGATTTGGAATCCAAGACTGATCAACAACATCAACCCTCATGGCTACTGCAACCAAGTTAGATTTAAATATTGGTTTTTCAGTAGATATAACTAACTACAAAGGTATGATTGGCTCACTCCTATATCTGACTACTAGTAGACCTGATATCATGTATGCTACCTTTCTTTGTGCAAGGTTCCAAGATGATTCTAGAGACCCTCATCTATTAGCTGTGAAAAGAATTTTTAAGTATCTCAAAGGCACCATGAATCTGGGATTATGGTATCCAAACTTTAAGCTAATTGGATATTCAGAAACAAATTTTGTAGGAAGTAAAATAGATAGGAAAAACACTTCTGGAAGCTGCCAATTTCTTGGTGGCGGATTGGTTTTTTGGTATAGAAAAAAACAAAAGACAATTTCCACATCAACTGCAGAAGCAGAATAAATTGTTGCAGGAAGCTGTTGTGCTCAAACACCTGACCTAATCATTGGAAACCATGACAGTGGTGTAAGAACAAGAAAAGCCACTCAGAATGAATGTCTCTATCATTCTTTTCTATCTCAAACTGAACGTAAGAAGGCTGAATAAGCTCTGCAAGATGCTGACTAGGTCACAACAATGCAAGAGGAGCTCAATAAATTTGATAGGAACAAAGTCCGGACTCTTGTGCCAAGACCAAAGAGCAGATCTGTAATTGGCAAAAAATGGGTGTTCAGAAACAAAACTGAAAGTAAGGGCATTATTACAAGGAATAAAGTAAGACTGGTTAAAAAGGGTTACTCACAACATGAAGTCATTGATTATGATGAGACATTTCCTCCAGTTGCAAGACTTGAGGCAATTAGAATCTTTCTTGTCTATGCTGCTCACAAGAAGTTTAAGGTGTTCCAAATGGATGTGAAGAATGCATTCTTAAATAGAGAACTCGAAGAGGAAGTTTATGTTGAACAACCTCCAGAGTTCATTGATCCAAAGTATCCAGATCATGTCTACTTACTGGATAAAGCACTCTATGGTCTGAAGTAAGATCTAAGGGCCTGGTATGAAACACTTGCGCTATTTCTTCTAGAGAGTGGTTTCACAACAGGTACAATTGATAAAATTCTCTTTTATAAATACCATGGTAAGGACTTTTTATTAGTAAATATATTTGTTGATGATATCATTTTTAGATCCACTAATGATACACTCTGTGAGAGATTTGCAAATCTAATGCAGTCCAAATATCAAATGAGTATAATGGGAGAATTGAGTTATTTTCTGGGGTTACAAGTTAAACAGACTGATGAAGGGATCTTCATAAATCAATCCAATACACCAGGAATCTACTCAAAAGATTTGGAATCCAAGACTGATCAACAACATCAACTCTCATGGCTACTGCAACCAAGTTAGATTTAAATATTGGTTTTTCAGTAGATATAACTAACTACAAAGGTATGATTGGCTCACTCCTATGTCTGACTGCTAGTAGACCTGATATCATGTATGCTACCTTTCTTTGTGCAAGGTTCCAAGATGATCCTAGAGACCCTCATCTATTAGCTGTGAAAAGAATTTTTAAGTATCTCAAAGGCACCATGAATCTTGGATTATGGCATTCAAACTTTAAGCTAATTGGATATTCATAAACTAATTTTGTAATATGTAAAATAGACAGGAAAAGCACTTCTGGAAGCTGCCAATTTCTTGGTGGCGGATTGGTTTTTTGGTATAGCAAAAAATAGAAGACAATTTCCACATCAACTGCAGAAGCATAATAAATTGTTGCAGGAAGCTGTTGTGCTCACACACACCTGACCTAATCATTGGAAACCCTGACAGTGGTGTAAGAACAAGAAAAACTACTCAGAATGAATGTCTCTATCATTCTTTTCTATCTCAAACTGAACGTAAGAAGGATGAATAAGCTCTGTAAGATGCTGACTAGGTCACAACAATGCAAGAGGAGCTCAATAAATTTGATAGGAACAAAGTCCGGACTCTTGTGCCAAGACCAAAGAGCAGATATGTAATTGGCACAAAATGGGTGTTCAGAAACAAAACTGAAAGTGAGGGCATTATTACAAGGAATAAAGTAAGACTGGTTACAAAGGGTTACTCACAACATGAAGTCATTGATTATGATGAGACATTTCCTCCAGTTGCAAGGCTTGAGGAAATTAGAATCTTTCTTGTCTATGCTGCTCACAAGAAGTTTAAGGTGTTCCAAATGGATGTGAAGAATGTATTCTTAAATAGAGAACTCGAAGAGGAAGTTTATGTTGAACAACCTCCAGAGTTCATTGATCCAAAGTATCCAGATCATGTCTACTTACTGGATAAAGCACTCTATGGTCGGAAGCAAGATCCAAGGGCCTGGTATGAAACACTTGCGCTATTTCTTCTAGAGAGTGGTTTCACAAGAGGTATAATTGATAAAATTATCTTTTATAAATACCATGGTAAGGACTTGTTATTAGTACAGATATATGTTGATGATATCCTTTTTGGATCCACTAATGATACACTCTGTGAGAGATTTGCAAAGCTAATGCAGTCCAAATATCAAATGAGTATGATAGGAGAATTGAGTTATTTTCTGAGGTTACAAGTTAAACAGACTGATGAAGGTGTAACGACTGGGAAATTTACGTCTGTATTATATCATAATTATAATAAATTATGTGTATTAATGTGTCGTTTATGTGTAATTATCAGTCAAATCCTAATTGTTACGTGTTACGTGCATTCTGTGTCATTTATGTATTTTTAAGATATTATTCAGATATTTTATTTTTGCATTCATTGCTTTCATTTCAAACGTTTTACGACCCGAACCATGATTTTAAAGCCAGTATTTCAAATAAAATAATGGGCCCTATTTTTCATCAAACGGCCTTTACCATCGCATTATTCTGAACATCTAAATATTTTATAAATTTTCTCGTTTTACGAAAAATGATTTTTCCGGGCCCCATTGGGTGTTAAAAACCTCACAAAAATCACATTTTTATTTTTATAAAATTATAGGACTTTCATTTATATTATTTCCTTGCATTTTTGTAATATTCACAATTTTTGGGAAATTTTGGCATATATATTGTATATATAAAATATTTATAAATTAAATTTTAATACTCAAAAATTATAAAAATTAGGGTCAAATATTTTTATTTGATGTATAATTAGCCCCTTAATTTTATTTAGGAGTATTAATTTTACTACTATAAATAGCCTAATTATTAATTAATTATAATTAATAAATTAGTAAAATTCAGAAAAATACAAAAATTCTCTGTAATTCGGGTCGGGAAGAACAGGGTCGGGTCGAGAATTGAAGTCATGATTTTGAACAGATTACAGTACCAAATCAAGCAGTTCGAGTATCCAAATCGAAGGTTTTGATCTGTTCTTTCCATTTCTAGCTTCAATTTCACGTTTTAATTCGTAGTTTTTGATTTTCAAATTCTAGGGTTTATGTTCGAATTAGGATTTTTTGATTGTAGGGTTATTTTGATGTTTTGATGATTGATATAGCTTTGTTAGATGATTTACAGTTGATTCATGGTGTTTGATTGAACGAACGATGTCTGTATAGTGATTCACGATTTCTAGGGTTTATGTTAGATTTTCAAATCACAACTCGATGATTTCTATGCATATTTGATTCTTGATATGTTAGGGCTTTGATTGTATGTGTTCATAGCTTTAATTTTCATTATAGAACGTTGAGTTGGTTTACAGAATCAAAAGATAGGTTTTTGGCCAGAGTTGAGTTTGATTTTAATCGGAGATGAAGTTTCATGTATGTTTTTGGTTCGTTATGGCCGGGAACAGATTGGGGTAGTTGCCAGGAATTGAAACCCTGTGAAAAACGAACCAAACGGTTCCATTTTTGGCCTGAAAATGGCTCACCGGAATCTGTACCGGTGGCCGAATTTTGGGCAAAATCCGGCGTGTTCTTCACGACCCGGATTTTGACCCGTTTGACCCGTTCAGATTACCCGGTTTTAATCTGAATTGTCAGATGTTTGATTTCTGACATCTGTTTCTGGATTTTAATTTTAATTTTATTTTTATTAATTTTAAAAATCAGATTTATTTATTTTATAAATTAATTAATTAATTATTTAATTAATTGATTTATATTATAAATAATTCTAAATTATTTTCTAAAAATCAGATTAAATTATTTTCTTAATTATTTCTTAATTATTTATTATTTATTAACTATTTATTAATTATTTAACAATGATTAAATATTTTGATAATTAATCAAATAATTTCAAATAAATCATAATAAATTCATTTTAATTCCAAAAATTATAGAAAAATCATTTTTAATTCTGATTTTTCTTAAATAATTATTTAAAAATTATTTTTGAGTTTTAAAAATTAGTAATAATTATTTATAGTGAATAATAAATTGAATTATCAGTGTTTAATTGATAATAATTAGACCGTTAGTCCGATTCGAGTGAAACGAAAGCCTGTTGACTCAGAAAAATGAATTATTTTCATTAAAAATAATATTAAAGCTTAATTTCTTCTAGAAATTAGTTGATTTTGTTACTTGTTTGATTATCAATCGAAATGCGTGCCAAGACGAGTCCGAAAAAATCAAGAAAAATGGGAAACGAGTCAGATAACGATCAGTTGCGCGATCAACGAGTCGATTTTAGTTCTAAAAATTATTTTAACTATATAAATGATTATGTGCTTATGTGTATTACGTGTTTAATTGAGTCTTATTTGCTAATATGTAATAATGAGTCAGTAGTAAGCGCATGGGTAGACATTAGGAACGGTGTGAAGTCAATTCAAGATGCAATTCAAGTACAAAATGACTTAACCAGTCTATTTTGCTAACAGAAGCTAAGCCAGCAAGGCAGATCGAGTAGGTGATAGACGAAAGTGATCTAATTGCAGTGAGTCGCGCAAAATGCAAGTTTTTCCCCTATTCTATTTTCAGAATAGCGACATTTCTTTAGATGCTTATCACTGTTGCACTCTTTTGATTCTTGTTCTTACTTATTGATACACACTTGCTATTCCTTTGTTAATATTTCATTGGTGATACATTGAGATTGATATATTCTGGTGTTTAGAATATATCAAAGCATACCGATTGTTCCGGTTGCTAAGCGATGGACTGGATAATGATATTTTGGGATTGAGTGTGTCTTAATTCTGAGGACCGGGATATGACTGGTGCCTCGACATGGGCCGTAGTGCCTGGGTACCCAACTGGATCTATATATTGAGATATAGATCTGCATTATATTCTGACTGATCAGCAGAATATATATGCGAACTTGTGTCCAGTTTAGTTCATTTGTACTCGCCAGTAATGGCCTTCTTTCTATTCTCGTGGAATTATATCTTTGCAGATATACCCGGGATTACGGATTTATTTAAAATACTTTAACACTGTTTATATTTTGTGGACTTGTTGAGCAATTTTTGGCTCACCCTTTTTGTTATTCACCTTATTATTTTCAGTTAAAAAGGAATATGAAAACCATCAAGACTCGAGTGGTAAAGAAGCGGGTCAAGCCTCGAAATCCTCTCATACCCAAGGTGTTGATCCCAATCCAGGAAGAAAGCTTTGAGTTGCCCGAACAGGTGAAGTGTTGATAGATAGTGTGTGTGTTTGAATAAAAATGAATTTAGTTTAAAAATGGTTAGACAATTGTTATGGATAAAAAACTAAGGTTATTATTTGCTGTATTTATTACTAAGATTCGGGAGCTCAAGGCCTTTAATGGCTGCTCTCGTGTTTCGTGGCTAGATCTGCCTTTACGAGATGCCTACGTATCTCTGTGAATTAGAGAATCAAGCCAAAAAACGTAGTTCTGATTTGTGGGGTGAGGCCCCTTATATAGATGTTGGGAGTCCTTGAATTGGACTTGGTATAGGAGACTTGGTGGGCAAGTCTCATAATTAGAATGGACTTTGGAGTCCTAGATAGTAGGAAACTGATTCATTATCCTTTTAGGTCCCCTTGAGGCTAATCTCTAAGGATTTATATCCTTATCGGGACTCTTCTCAACATCTGATTTTTCCCTTATTAATTAATTACGAAATTAATTAATAATCAGGGCTTTTGGGCCTTTATCATTCCATCAGGCCTGACCTGGTCCATCAGGCTTAACCTTTCTGGCCTGAGTATCATATATCTTTTTATTGGGCCTAGCAGTCCACAGCTTGTACAATTAATGCAGTATTTAATTATACAATCATAATTTATTTATCCCTATCATTTGCCCCCCAACTTTTGGGAAACATTGATTAGGTTTCGCAGAAGTTAAGTCTATTCGTTCCCTTACAGGGTTTCGTTTTTCCATAAAGTGTGGAGCGACCTACACATTTACAATAAATTTTCCTTTTATTCAGGAATTATCTTAATTTCCAGGAATTTTTCCCTTATTTCCGGGATTTTTCCCTAATTTTATGGATTTTTCCCTAATTTTCTGGGATTTTCCCTAATTTTCTGGGATTTTTCCCTAATTTTCTGGGATTTTCCCTAATTTTCTGGGATTTTTCCCTAATTTTCTCGGATTTTCCCTAATTTTCTGGGATTTTTCCCTAATTTTCTGGGATTTTTCCTAATTTTCTGGGATTTTCCCTAATTTTCTGGATTTTTCAGATTTCCAGCCCTTTTTCGACCAGGATCCTAGTCGAAATTTCGACCTGGATCCTAGTCGAAAATAGGGGTCAGCCTTGTCATCCTGGTCGAAGGATTTCGACTAGGATTCACGACCTGGATTTCGACCAGGATCCTAGTCGAAATTTCGACCTGGATCTACGTCGTCAATTCCCCACTTTTAGCTTCTGATCTTGAGCCCATCGACTAGGATTTCGACCAGGATCCTAGTCGAAATTTCGACCTGAATCCTGGTCGAAAATTCTTTGGTTTTCTTGATTCCTGGTCGAAGGATTTCGACTAGGATCCACGACCTGGATTTTGACCAGGATCCTAGTCGAAATTTGACCTGGGTTTTTAATCTTTATTCCTGAAAGATGCTTGGCTAATTCGACCTCATTCCTGGTCGAAATTTCGACTTCAATTTAATCCTATTTTTTCCGTTGTTTTCGTGAGCCTAGTCGAAAAATTTCGAACAGGGATCACGACCTGGATTTCGACCTGAATTCTGGTCTTTATTACCCGTTATTTTCGGGTGTCTGCTCGAAAGATTTCGGGCAGGATTCACGACCTGGATCTCGACCTGGATTCTGGTCTTTTTCTAGCCTTCTCCATTGGTCCTTACATATTTTAGGGCTAAAATTGAATTTTCCAAATCCTAATTGGATTTGGGCCTGGCTTTTTCTATTGGGCTTTTCAAATATTACTGGGCCTCTTTATTGGGCTTTTCAAATATTACTGGGCCTCTTTATTGGGCTTTACCAAATATTACTGGGCTTAATACACCCTGTTTAGAATGCTCTAGAATTCCTAAGAATATTCTGGAATATTCTTTTTTCTGGGCCTTTTCTTATGGGCCTTTGTTCTCAATGGGCTTTTCGTCCCTTCAACTTCCTTTTCCTCTTATATAAAGGAATGAGGAAAGGCTATTACTCCTCACTTTCTCATTTCTTAGTTTTCTTCTTTATCTTCCTGCTAAGATTCTCAGAGCAATAACAGCAAGTCGGAGCTCAAAGCCTTTTTCAGGAGCGCTTCTTCAGGTAAGATTCCTCCCTTTGCTTTTCGTGTCTATTTTTCCATTGTGTGCCATTTTAAGATAGCCTATTTACGTGCCCCTTACTTTTTTCAGATGGCTGACAAAAGAATGACTCGCTTGGCCAAGATGAACGTGGCTAAAAAGTCCAACGATTTTCCTATTCGATCGAGGTATACTTCCTTAATCGACATGATCAACACTCGAGGGGACGAGTACCCGTCTGATGCGCATCTGGACGCGCATGATCATATCAGCGCCTTACGGGATCCCAAGGAGCTGGAAAAGTTGAGCAGCTGCTTCAGAATCAAGGAACCTTTTAAGCTGGTTCTTGCAGGTCCGGCCGACAGGGCCTGTCAGTGGAAGAAGGACGCGCTATGCATCTATAGGGATACTCTAAGGGCAGGTATTAGACTCCCTTTTCATCCATTCATTCCTTTGCTACTGGCTGATGTGGGCATCAGCCCTTGCCAACTTCCCCCCAACTCCTGGAGGCTTATTCTGTGCTACTTGTCACAATGTGCCAAGCACAAGGTCCCTACTTCTGTTGCTGTTTTCAGGAAAATTTTCCAGTTCAAAAACAGCCCTGATAAAAGTCCGGGTTGGATTTCTCTAAACCAGCGCCCCACTATTCCCCACATTGTGAATGGGAAGTCCATCCCTGACAACAACTTGGGGTGGAAGAAAGATTTTTTGTTCGTTGTTTGGGAGGGTGGAGATTGGGGCACCCTGTTTCGATCGTCCTTCGGGCTTGCCGTCGATGGGAGCCCAAATGACATAACTTTGTCTGAGGAGGAGGCTAGAGCTTTCAACCTCCTTACACAAGATAATGGGACTTCCTATTCTTGGGATCTTATCCGGGAGTCCGTTCTTGTAGAACGTGGCCTCTCTCCCGTCCCTAAGAAAAGTAAGTTTCCTCCCTTATATCTCGCTCTCTTTTCTTTATTTCATTTTCTATTCCGCTGAGTTTTCAACTTTGCTTGTTGCAGTGGCTGAGAAGATTGAGGAGGCTACCAAGCCTAAAGACCTGGAGACAACCAGGATGAAGAGGGCTGGAAAGGTCTTTAAAGACCCACGCCTTGGTGACCGATTCCCTGAGTTCCTCCTTCAAGCAATGGAACCGGGCGAGGAAGGCCCCAGCCAGGTTTTGCGCACCAAGCAGAGGCCAGGGGCCTATTTTCAACCTGCTTGGGGGATCCGGGGCAAGGATTCGATATTGGGCAGCACGGCCCTGTCCAAGGAATGGTCTAAGCACTCCATCTCCCCGGTGGACTATCAAGATTTTGTCCTTCAACAGGACTTAGAGGGGAATGAGCTTTTTGGAGCCCAGGCTTTGGCGACGGTACGTCCTTTACCTATGCCCTTCATACTTGCCTTTTCATGTTTCTTTTCTCATACTTTTGCTGCTTTTCTTGCAGGCTAACGCCCATTTCCAAGGGGCAATTCACCAAGCTAAGGCTTGGAAGGTTGGCCTGGAAGATGCTAACAAGAAGTTGGAGGAGGCCAACCAAAGAATAGAGGCCCTTGAAGCTCAACTGGCCTCTTCCACTTCTGACCTGGAAATAGCCCGGGCCGAAAATGTTATTCTGAAGGCGCAGAAGGATAAAGCCTTTGATGGCTGGATGGACACCCAGGAGTTCAAGGACTTGATGGTGGAGCACGATGCCCTCCTACACCCAGTTAGCTATAAGGAGGGCTGGGATGCTGCTGTGGAGGCCGTCCAAGATGAATTTCCGGAAGTCCTAGAGCAGTCCTCCTTCCCTTGCCCTGTGCGAGTTCCGGAGCTTGGGGGTATTACTGAGAAGCTTGCTGATATGATCAAGGACGGAGAGGAGGAAGATTCTTCCGAAGAGGAGTTTGAGCCTGTCACTAAGAAGGCCAGGGTGGAAGAGCTTCCAAGAGCAGCGCCTCAACAGTCAGCATCTCTCGCAGAGGGAACCTCTACAGGGACTTCGGAGGGGACGACCGAGACGTCCGAAGGAACGACTGAGACATCCGAGGAGACTTCGGATAGTGGTTCCGAGGAGTCTTCTCAGCCTTACAAGGCCTAAGTTTTTTTTTGTATATCTTCTTTTTGAACTTTATTCATATCAGAACTTGTTACCCTTCAGGGTTATATTCCATATGCTGTTTTCCTTATTTGCCTCTTTCTTCTTTACAATACTTAATATGCACTTAAACTTTAAGCACCCTTAGATTGAAATAATTTCAAACTCTTTAATACGAAGTCTGGTTTTCCAAAACCTTACATAGCATGGGTTCGACCTTAGATTATCTTACACGTAGTAAACCTTCAGGTTTTGTGCGTGCCAGGTTCTCGGGACTTCAAACCCATCCATAGTCTCCAGCTTGTAGGTTCCTCTACCCTGAACGCTCTTGACTCTGTACGGCCCTTCCCAATTCGGGGCTAGCTTTCCTTTTTGTCCGATACCAGAAGCTTCTATCTTTCTCAAGACTAGGTCACCTTGTTTGAAAAACCTCTCTTTAACCCTGAGGTTGTAGTAGAATGAAGCCTTTTTCTGATATTCTACTATCTTTGCATGTGCTTTATCTCGCACTTCATCGATTAAATCCAGGGCTAACCTCTGCCCTTCCTCATTTTCTTCTGCATTGAAAGCCTGAGTCCTTGGAGAGGAATGTGATATCTCTACTGGAACTACTGCTTCTACCCCATATGCCAACATGAAGGGAGTTGCTCCTGTCGTGACTCTACAGGTAGTCCTGTAGGCCCATAATATTGGAAGTATTTCATCCACCCAATTATTTCTTGACTTCTCGATCCTCTTCTTTAGTCCATCCAGGATTATCCGATTTGCTACCTCTGCTTGCCCATTGGCTTGCGGGTGAGCCACAGAGGTGAATCGTAACTCAATTTCATTTTCTTCATAATACTTCTTGAATTCCTCATTGTTGAATTGTGTTCCATTGTCAGTGACGAGGATACGGGGAATTCCATATCGGCACATAATGTTTTCCCACAGGAATTGTGCAACATGCTTAGTTGTGACTTTGGCCAAGGGTTTGGCTTCGATTCACTTGGTGAAATAATCAATGGCTACAATCAGAAACTTCCTTTGTGTCGTGGCCATAGGAAAAGGCCCTAGAATATCCATTCCCCATATAGCAAAGGGAATAGGCGAGTTGATAGAGGTCAGCATCTCGGGGGGTTGTCTAACAACTGGTGCATGCTTCTGATAGCGATCACACTTCTTCACATATTCTTTGGCATCAGCCATCATTTCTGGCCAATAGAAGCCTAAACGGGTTATCTTATGAGCCAAGGCCCTGCCCCCAAGTGTTGCCCACAAATACCTTCATGCACTTCCTCAAGAGCCAAGCGTGCCTCGTCGGGCCTGAGACACCTCAAGTAAGGAACCACGAAAGATCTCTTATACAGAATTCCATCTATCAAGGAGTACCTTAGTGCTCGAATAGTTAACTTCCGTGCCTCAGTTGCATCGCTTGGCAACCAACCGGTCTGAATGTGAGCCTTGATGGGATCAATCCATGACGTCCCCAAGCCTATGGGAGCCACAAGCTTAACATATATGCTTCGTGTCTTCAAAACACGGAAGTACACACTTCCTGAACTTTCTTCAATCTCAGATGAAGCAAACTTTGATAGCGCATCTGCTTTAGCATTTTCTTCCCTTGGAATGTGTTCAACATGGCATTCATTAAATTGGGTCATCACAGCCCTTACTAGGCGAACATACTTAGCCATCGTATCATCCCTTGCCTCAAAAGCTTCCCTTTACCTGGGATATGATCAGCTTCGAGTCTCCACAGACCTTTAAGTTTTTGACTCTAAGTGTCCCAGCTAGACCAAGGCCAGCAATCAGGGCTTCATACTCTGCCTCATTGTTTGTGGTTGGGAAGTCTAGCTTCATAGCATACTCAATTAAGAATCCATCAGGGCTTTGCAAAACCAACCCTGCTCCACTGGAATTTGTTTTTGATGCTCCATCAAAATAGAGAATCCAATATTCTTTCTCCTTATCATCCTTCTCCCTGTCCCCATTGTCGACTCCCTTATCTTGAGGTATGGTATCTTCCTGCCCCCCGACTTCTTGGTTGGGTATGGTACATTCCACCACGAAGTCAGCTAGTGCCTGGGCTTTTATGGCCGTACGTGGCTTATACTTGAGATCGAACTCTCCCAACTCTATTGCCCACTTAATCAGTCTCCCACTTGCCTTGGGACTGTGAATGATATTTCTCAGTGGCTGATTTGTTAGCACTTCAATCTGGTGAGCTTGAAAATAAGGACGCAGCTTTCTTGAAGCCATTACCAAGGCTAAAGCGAATTTCTCAATAGTTGAATAATTCAACTCAGCACCATGCAAAATTTTGCTGACATAGTATACGGGTTTCTGGACTTTCAGTTCCTCTTTAACCAACACTGCGCTCAAGGCGCTCTCTGAAACAGCCAAGTACAAGAATAAAATTTCACTCAGAACAGGCTTGGCCAACAACGGGGCCTGGGCCATATACTTCTTTAACTCTTCAAATGCCTTCTGGTTTTCCTCACTCCATACAAAGTCTTTGATGTTCTTTAGTGACTTGAAGAATGACAAGCATTTGTCTCCTGACTTGGAGATGAATCGTCCTAGCGCAGCAACCCTTCCTGTAAGCTTCTGAACATCCTTAACAGTTTTTGGTGGTTCCATGTCCAGGATCGCCTTTATTTTATCCGGGTTAGCCTCAATTCCCCTCTTTGAGACCATCAGTCCCAAGAATTTTCCAGATCCTACTCCGAAAGCACACTTCGTAGGATTCAACATCATCTTGTGGTACCTCAGGACCTCAAAAGCTTCCCTTAAATGGGCTATATGATCAGTCTTTACTAGACTCTTGACTAACATATCATCAACATAGACTTCCATAGTCTTACCAATAAGATCCTTAAAAATTCTATTCACCAACCTTTGATAGGTGGCTCCTGCATTCTTGAGACCAAACGCCATAACAAGATAACAATAAACACCAAAGTCAGTGATAAATGATACCTTTGGAATGTCATCCTTATGCATTTTGATCCGGTTGTATCCGCTAAATCCATCCATGAAACTCAGCATCTCATGTCCAGCAGTGGCATCAATCAAAGTATCAATTCTAGGCAGTGGAAAACAGTCTTTGGGGCATGCATCATTCAGATCAGTGAAGTCTATACACATCCTCCACTTTCCATTAGCCTTTTTCACCATTACAGGGTTTGCTAACCACTCCGGAAATTGAATTTCCTCAATGAAACCAGCCTCTAAGAGCTTTTCTACTTCTTGTTTTATAGCCTCTTGTCTTTCCGGGGCAAAATTTCTTTTCTTTTGTTTCACTATCTTCCGACTTGGATCTACATTTAGCTTGTGAGTAATTAACTCCGGGCCTATGCCTGGCATATCAGCTGCTGACCATGCAAACACATCACTATTTTCTTGCAAAAATTTCACTAACTTCCCTCTAAGGGGCTCCTCTAATGTGGCTCCAATGAAAGTCATCCTCTCAGGATTCTCGGGGTCTAAAGGAACCGAAACCAATTCTTCTGCTGGCCTTCCTCTATTCTCATCATTTTCTCGAACATCCATATCTTCAATAGGAAAAAACTGCCCCCCGACTCCATCTGCCCTCAAAGAGGCCACATAACAGCTTCTAGCCATTTTTTGATCTCCTCTCTCTTCTCCAATCCCGTTTCGGGTGGGAAACTTCATGACTGAATGGTAGGAAGAGGGGACTGCCTTGAAGGCATGTATCCCTGTTCTCCCCATGATAGCATTATAAGTTGAACTAGCCTTTACCACCACGAAATCCAGCATCTGCGTTGCTTGCCTTGGTTTCGTACCTATGGTGGTCGGCAATTTGATTATCCCTTCCACAGGACATTCTATTCCAGCAAATCCATATATCGGCATGTCGTTTGGTGTCAACTGGGAGTCGTTATACCCCATCCTTAGAAAGGTGTCGTGGAGCAAGATATCCACAGAGGCACCATTATCCACAAAGACCCTCTTAACTGGGTTATTTCCTATTGTCGGTGTTATGACCAGCGGGTCATCATGGGGAAACTTCACACCCTCTAGGTCGGAATCATCAAAATCCAATGTTACTTCTATCCTGGCCCTCTTCGGGGCTTCTCCAACAATATGCATAACCTCCCTAGTATATGCCTTTCTGGAATTTTTGGACAATCCAGCAGCAGTTGGACCTCCAAAGATCGTGTTTATCACAGGTCCTCGAGGGCGTCGCGGTTCTCCAAAAATTGCATTTATAACCGGCCCTCTGGGTTGGGGATTTCGCCCCTGATCGCCTTGGTCCCTCCTACGATCTTCAAAGTTCTTCCTTCCATTATTATTTCTGTCCCCTCCATCTCCAGTATACTTGTTCAATCTTCCTTTTCGAATCAAAAACTCAATTTCATCTTTCAATTGCCTACACTCATCGGTGTCATGGCCAACATCTTTGTGAAACCTGCAATACTTGCTCTTTCTAGCTTGGCGGGATCAGCCTTCAAGGGCTTAGGCCAACGAATATCTCTGTCTTTCTCAATCTCCATCAAAATCTGACTTCTAGGAGCATTCAGCTTAGCGTATTCAGTGAACTTTTGCCCAGGTCCTCCCTTCTTGGGGGTTGAATCAGGGTTTTGTTCGGTTCTAGGATATTTGTCCTTTGCAATATATTCTAAATCAGTTTTCCCCTTCTTGCCTCCAGTGGGCTCATTACTTACTACGGTCTTCCTCATGCTTTCTTCAACTTTGATATACTTCCCTGCCCTCTCCTGGAGCTGCAACATGCTTTCAGGGGGGCGTTTGGCCAAGGACATCTTAAAAAACTCATCCCTAGTGCCTTGTTGCAGTGCTATCATGGCTACCTTATCATCAAGGTCCGGGACTTTTAAAGCCTCCTTTGTGAAACGATTCAGGTAATCTCTCAAGGATTCCTTAGCTCCCTGCACAAGACTCATAAGAGATGCTGAACTTTTCTCATGGACTCTTCCACTGATGAATTGCTTAATAAAAGCCTGACTTAATTCTCTGAACGATCCAATAGAATTTGGGGGCAGACGACTGTACCATCTTTGAGCCATACCCGACAGGGTTTGAGGGAAGGCCCGACACTTTATAGCATCATTCATGGGTTGCAGCAGCAGTGCATTAGAGAATGTCCTAACATGATTAGCGGGGTCTCCCGTGCCATCATAGGCTTTGATAGTGGGCATCTTGAATTTCCTTGAGATATGGGCATTCATTATCTCTTCTGTGAAGGGTGGAGTTGGATCATCAGGATCTCCAAGGGGAAGGAGATTGCTTGGATCAGTTCTTGGGACAGCAGCCCTTCTTCGTACCGGACCATCCAGGTCTATGACAGGAGGAGGATTTCTCCCCCTAGGAGGTATCTGGGGTCTGGTGGCCTGGTGAGCCTCCAAATCACGCCTCAGCCTTTGGATTTCAGCCTCATGAGCCCTGATCCTTTCCTGCACTTCTTGGGGATTCGCCCCTGGGGTGCTTTAGGGGCGTTGCCTTCCATCGGCCATTGGCTCTTTTCCAGGACGCCTCCTTCTCGGGGCCACTTCATCATCCGAAGATTCGGAGTCTCTCTCAGTGTAAGGACCAGAAAATTCCCGATCCTCAGGGATAGGACCCAAACCTCGTATATAGGGGGGCGACTGCCCTCGTGCTTCGCTTCGCCCAGCATATCCGCTTCCTCCAACCTCAGGGTGAAGGGGCATCCTTGAATAGTCGGGGGAGTTGTCCCTTGTGGCTGAGGTTGAATTGCCCCTGTCCGGGCTTCCCCTTGAGCAGATGCATAAGTTGAGTGGGGAGGAATCTCCACGGTTGACGAAATCACCTGAGTTGTCCCTGATGGTGTTCCTTCCTCCAGAGCTCTAATTGTTCTCCGTGTTCTCTCCATGGTTGTTGTTGTGCTTTCCCACAGACGACGCCAAATGTTATGGATAAAAAACTAAGGTTATTATTTGCTGTATTTATTACTAAGATTCGGGAGCTCAAGGCCTTTAATGGCTGCTCTCGTGTTTCGTGGCTAGATCTGCCTTTACGAGATGCCTACGTATCTCTGTGAATTAGAAAATCAAGCCAAAAAACGTAGTTCTGATTTGTGGGGTGAGGCCCCTTATATAGATGTTGGGAGTCCTTGAATTGGACTTGGTATAGGAGACTTGGTGGGCAAGTCTCATAATTAGAATGGACTTTGGAGTCCTAGATAGTAGGAAACTGATTCATTATCCTTTTAGGTCCCCTTGAGGCTAATCTCTAAGGATTTATATCCTTATCGGGACTCTTCTCAACATCTGATTTTTCCCTTTTTTAATTAATTACGAAATTAATTAATAATCAGGGCTTTTGGGCCTTTTTCATTCCATCAGGCCTGACCTGGTCCATCAGGCTTAACCTTTCTGGCCTGAGTATCATATATCTTTTTATTGGGCCTAGCAGTCCACAGCTTGTACAATTAATGCAGTATTTAATTATATAATCATAATTTATTTATCCCTATCAACAATGGTTTGTAATAAAGAGAGGTTGTGAGAATTTGAACTTGGTTTGTAATAAAAGTAGATAGTGGTTCTAGTTTTCATACTTCAACCTAAAGAGATTCTGGTAAGTGTTAAAGGGGTTTAATTTCATTGTTAATCAGATTTTATAGGTTTGGTGATTTGCTAGTAACCGCCAGACTTATACCCGGGTTTGGAGGGCGTTATAGAAGGGATCTTCATAAATCAATCCAATACACCAGGAATCTGTTGGGAACCACGGATTTAGGGTGTTACTATGTTTTACGATAAAGATTATGAAAAGAGGATTACCTTGTTAATGGTTGATTACACGCTCTTCTATTGTATTCCCAAATTCCCTTGAGCGAAGTGTGGCCTCCGTCTTCTCAAGTTATCCTCTCTTCTTGCTCCTTGGTGGCTACAGTATGTTTTCACACAATTGCCAAGCAAGAAGAGAATAAGAATATATATAGGCTACAATAGGGACCATGGATAATTAGGTTGAGCCTTCTAATTACATCTTGAGCCTAGCCCAATGTAATTAAATATTAATTCAATCCACTAAAGAATTAATATTTGCACTACCTTTCCTAATACCGTAATTTAATTAATTCGGTTCCAATATTATTTGCTTATTAAATTCCCCATGTTTAAAATATCATATGTCCATTAATTAAATAAATTAATGATAATTTATTTAATTAATATCTTTTATCCTTGATTATCCACTCAACCTTTATTTAATTATGCTAGAATAAATTCCACCTGCAGGGTTTCACATAATTAAATCTTTTTGAGCTTTCAAGGGGACATCATTAACCCGAATATTATCAGGACATGGATTCCTTCAATAAATAATATCCACCATGTATATAATTCTATCACCCAAAATATAATGATATAATTCAGAAGAATTATTTCATATATAAATCAAAGCATGTAAATAATATACACGTGTCAATTACTATTTCCGGATTAAGAACCTAAGCATTAATAATAACATAGAATCTTAGTTCTCCTTCTTAATCAGTATTAAGGGAACAATTCTAAATTTGATCTTGTTCAATATACACAAAGTATACTAACATTATTTATTAGTCAATATAAACTAATCTAAATAATACTACAGCCATACCAGTGGATTGTCCAACACCACCTGTGCTGTGAACCTTATTATATTATATAACCGTATTTAACAATCTAATATTCTATATCCCATTTGATACTAGATTGTTCATAATATAAAATATTAGACAACATGTAAACATTCAAAAGATTCTCAAATAAAATGGCTAGAAATAAATGTACATACTTCAAATAAATATGTTCAGTATACACTAACAATCTCCCACTTATACTCAAAATATTCTATGTGTACATCAGTGTTTATTTAATCCACTATTACATAAATATCTATGTGTCCATCCATCTGACTCCTATCGCTTCCACATGCTTGTCAAAAACCTTGGTTGGCAAGCTCTTTGTGAAATGATCTGCTCGGTTGTCTTCTGATGATATGTGAGCCACAACTATATCCCCTCGCTTTACAATTCCTCGTATGAGATGATACTTATGTTCAATATGTTTAGCTGCTTTGTGGTCTTGCGGTTCCTTCGAATTTGCCACAGCACTAGTGTTATCACAATACACCGTCAAGCTCCTAGGCAAATTAGGTACCACATCTAAGTCCAAAAGGAAGTTCCTGAACCATACAGCCTCCTTGGCAGCCTCAGAGGCCGCCACGTACTCGGCCTCCATGGTGGAGTCTGCAATGCATTTCTGCTTTACACTCCTCCATATAACGGCTCCACCTCCCAAAGTAAAAACATATCCCGAGGTTGATTTCCTCTTATCCCTATCTGATTGGAAATCTGAATCAGTATATCCCAAAGGAAATAGATCTGAGGCTTTGTAAATTAACATATACTCCTTAGTCCTTCTCAGGTACTTGAGTATAGTTTTTACTGCACTCCAATGTTCCTGACCTGGGTTCGACTGATATCTACTAACCATGCCTACAGCAAAGCAGATGTCAGGCCTCGTACATAACATAACATACATTAAGCTTCCACATGCTGAAGCATAAGGAACTGCTTTCATGCTCTCTATATCCTTAGGTGTCGAAGGACACTGCTTCTTAGATAGAGCAACTCCATGCTTAAAAGGTAAAAAACCTTTCTTGGAGTTCTGCATGTTAAAACGAGCTATTACTTCATCAATCTAGGGCTCTTGAGATAAAGCCAACATCCTTTTCTTGTGATCCCTTATAACTTTGATCCCAAGGATGTATGCCGCTTCACCTAAGTCCTTCATGTCAAATTGTTTGAACAACCATGCCTTTACTGATGACAACATCTCAACATTGTTTCTAATGAGTAAAATATCATCTACATATAGTACTAGAAAAACCACTGCATTACCTTCACTTCTCTTATACACGCACGATTCGCTTGGACTTTGATCAAATCCATATGACTGGACTGCCTGATCAAAATGAATATTCCAGTCTCTAGAAGCTTGTTTAAGTCCATAAATAGACCTCTTAAGCTTACATACCAGATGCTCTTGGCCTTCCTTAATGAATCCTTTTGGTTGCTGCATATAGATGGTTTCTTCCAGACTTCCATTAAGAAAAGCTGTCTGACATCCATTTGCCAAATCTCATAATCGAGATGAGCTGCTATAGATAAAAGAATACGGATTGACTTAAGCATGACTACCGGTGAAAAGGTTTCCTCATAATCGATACCTTCTTTCTGAGTATACCCTTTCGCAACAAGTCTTGCTTTCCAGGCTTTCACCTTTTTATCTAATCCCCTCTTTTTCTTGTAGATCCACTTACATACAATAGGTTTTATACCTTTGGGTGGTTCCACGAGCTCCCAGACCTGATTAGAATACATTGATTCTATCTCAGATTCCATCGCCTTTTGCCAAAGATCTGTATCTTTGTCTTGTACTGCCTCTTCGTATGTACGGGGATCATCATCATGTTCACCAGGGACCAAGTCTGAAGACTCTCCCAAAAACATGAATCTTTCAGGCTGTTGAACAACCCTCCCACTATGACGAGGCACTGGTGCGGTATTAGTGACAGGTTATACATTATGTTGTGGTTGTTCTACTTGTACTACAGCTTCATGGGTATTATTTGTCCCTCCCACTAGTTCCTCTAAAACGACACTACTCATGGGTTTGTGATTCATTATATAGTCCTCCTCCAAGAATCTTGCATTGGTACTAACAATGACATCCCGATTCTTCGGACTATAAAATAAATATCCTTTCGTTCCCATGGGGTAGCCTACAAACAACCTTACTTCTGTACGAGATTCTAACTTAGTCGCGTTCTTGTTCAGCACATGTGTTGGACAACCCCATATTCGAATATGTCTTAGACTCGATTTATCCCCGGTCCACAATTCTAAGGGGGTTTTAGGAACCGACTTAGAAGGTACTAAGTTCAGAAGATAAGCTGCTGTCTCTAAGGCATGTCCCCAAAACGATTTGGGTAAATCCAAATAACTCATCATCGATCTAACACTCTCTAAAAGAGTCCGGTTCCTTCTCTCTGCTACACCGTTCTGCTGGGGTGTGCCTGGTGCAGTTAACTGGAATTCTATCCCATTTTCTGATAAATATTCCCTAAATTCTCCAAGCAAGTATTCGCCACCACGATCTGATCGTAGTGACTTGATACTTTTATTAAGTCGCTTCTCCGTTTTAGCTTTGTACTCTTTGAACTTATCAAAGCACTCAGACTTACGGTGCAACAAATAAACGTACCCATATCTAGAATAATCATCAATAAAAGTGACGAAATATTCATAACCACCTCTTGCTTGGATATTCATGGGTCCACATAAATCAGAGTGAACCAATTCTAACAGTTATTTGGCTCTATTCCCTTTTGTCTTGAAAGGCCTATTAGTCATTTTACCTTCCAAGCAGGATTCACAAATTGGAAATGGCTCCACTGCCAATGAGCTTAAAGGCATGTCTACTACCAGTCTTTGAATCCTCCTCAAGTTAATATGACCTAATCTCAAGTGCCAAAGATATGTTTGGTTCAAACTAGAAGGTTCCTTTCTTTTAGTAGAGTTAGAAGATGTGTTGTTCAATTCCCTAAATTGCAGTTGTAGTGCAGGTTGACTAGGATTAATTATATACAAATTGTCTTGCAATGTACCAGAACATATAATTCGTTTATTCATCATAATAGAAACATTACGATCCAAACAAACATTATAACCATCCAAAGCAAGTTTAGAAACCGAAATTAAATTCCTTCTAAAAGAAGGTACATAAAGACAATTGTTCAAAACCAAAATCCTATCAGAACCAAAAGATAAATGAATAACTCCTACTGCAACTACTGCTACTTTCATAGCATCTCCCATGAACACGTATATCTCACCATCTCTAAGCATTCTGGATAGTTGGAACCCCTGCATAGAATTACAAACATGATCAGTGGCTCCCGTATCTACACATCAAGTGCTCGTAGATATAGCCGCTATAAATGTTTCTGTAACTAGAGAAAGAGACATACCAGTATTGTTTGTCTTCTTAGAAAAAGGACAATCCTATTTCCAGTGACCTGACTGTTTGCATCTGAAGCACTTTCCCTTAGACTTTTTCACACCACCCTGAACTCCCACTGCCTTCACAGCTTTCTGTGTCTGAGCCTTTTTCTTCTTCTTAATACCTTTTGGCTTAGAGGAAGAACCTTTCTCAGCCACATTCACTTGAACACTCTGCCGAAATAATCCTTCAGCTGCCTGAAGTTCTGTTAGCAGTTCCGTGAGACTATACTGCCTCTTGTTCATGTTGTAATTCAAGCGGAACTGCTCAAAACTCTTGGACAAGCTCATAAGGATAATGTCAATCTGGGTTTCCCCGTCAAGTTCAGCACCAAGGATCTCTATCTCATTCAGATGCGACATCATCTTGAGAACATAATCCCTTACAGGTGTGCCTTCAGCCACCTGAGTGTTCATTAAAGCCTTCATGGCTACTTGCCTAGCAGCCCTATTCTGATCTCCAAAAAGTTCCTTGAACTACCGGAATCGCACAGCGGCCCCTTGTAATCGCACAGCGGAACAAAAAACTACCGGAATTGATTTTTGATCGCACATAACTATTACAAAATACCCGGAACAATTACAAAAAAAATAGATCTAATACAAAACTAATTTTGTAAAATCTATTCTAACACGATCAACCCTCGTGTAAATTACAACCATGATTAAACCACGTGGAAACCAAAACAAAAATTAACCACGATTAAACCACGTGGGATCCAAACACATAATTAAAATATACATGGCCATAATAGTGGATTAACAACCTGCATCAAAACCAATACAAGCAAAACACTATATACACGCATATATAATTACGACATGGACATTATATCATAAAACGTAGAACCCATTACCAGGCTCTTGATACCAATTATTGGGAACCACGAACTTAGGGTGTTACTACGTTTTACGATAAAGATTACGAAAAGAGGATTACCTTGTTAATGGTTGATTTCACGCTCTTCTATTGTATTCCCAAATTCTCTTGAGCGAAGTGTGGCCTCCGTCTTCTCAAGTTATCCTCTCTTCTTGCTCCTTGGTGGCTACAATATGTTTTCACATAATTGCCAAGCAAGAAGAGAATAAGAATATATATAGGCTACAATAGGGACCATGGATAATTAGGTTGGGCCTTCTAATTACATCTTGAGCCTAGCCCAATGTAATTAAATATTAATTCAATCCACTAAAGAATTAATATTTGCACTACCTTTCCTAATACCGTAATTTAATTAATTCGGTTCCAATATTATTTGCTTATTAAATTCCCCATGTTTAAAATATCATATGTCCATTAATTAAATAAATTACTGATAATTTATTTAATGAATATCTTTTATCCTTGATCATCCACTCAACCTTTATTTAATTATGCCAGAATAAATTCCACCTGCAGGGTTTCACATAATTAAATCTTTTTGAGCTTTCAAGGGGACATCATTAACCCGAATATTATCAGGACATGGATTCCTTCAATAAATAATATCCACCATGTATATAATTCCATCACCCAAAAAATATAATGATATAATTCAGAAGAATTATTTCATATATAAATCAAAGCATGTAAATAATATACACATGTCAATTACTATTTCCGGATTAAGAACCTAAGCATTAATAATAACATAGAATCTTAGTTCTCCTTCTTAATCAGTATTAAGGGAACAATTCTAAATTTGATCCTGTTCAATATACACAAAGTATACTAGCATTATTTATTAGTCAATATAAACTAATCTAAATAATACTACAGACATACCAGTGGATTGTCCAACACCACCTGTGCTGTGAACGTTATTATATTATATAACCGTATTTAACAATCTAATATTCTGTATCCCATTTGATACTAGATTGTTCACAATATATAATATTAGACAACATGTAAACATTCAAATGATTCTCAAATAAACTGGCCAGAAATAAATGTACATACTTCAAATAAATATTTTCAGTATACACTAACAGAATCTACTCAAAAGATTTGGAATCCAAGACTGATCAACAACATCAACCCTCATGGCTACTGCAACCAAGTTAGATTTAAATATTGGTTTTTCAGTAGATATAACTAACTACAAAGGTATGATTGGCTCACTCCTATGTCTGACTGCCAGTAGACCTGATATCATGTATGCTACCTTTCTTTGTGCAAGGTTCCAAGATGATCCTAGAGACCCTCTTCTATTAGCTGTGAAAAGAATTTTTAAGTATCTCAAAGGCACCATGAATCTGGGATTATGGCTTTCAAACTTTAAGCTAATTGGATATTCAGAAACTAATTTTGTAGGATGCAAAATAGATAGGGAAAGCACTTCTGGAAGCTGCCAATTTCTTGGTGGAGGATTGATTTTTTGGTATAGCAAAAAACAAAAGACAATTTCCACATCAACTGCAGAGGTAGAATAAATTGTTGTAGGAAGCTGTTGTGCTCATACACACCTGACCTAATCATTGGAAACCCTGACAGTGGTGAAAGAACAAGAAAAGCCACTCAGAATGAATGTCTCTATCATTTTTTTCTATCTCAAACTGAACGTAAGAAGGTTGAAGAAGCTCTGCAAGATGCTGACTAGGTCACAACAATGCAAGAGGAGCTCAATAAATTTGATAGGAACAAAGTCCGGACTCTTGTGCCAAGACCAAAGAGCAGATCTGTAATTGTCATAAAATGGGTGTTCAGAAACAAAACTGACAGTGAGGGCATTATTATAAGGAATAAAGTAAGACTGGTTACAAAGGGTTACTCACAACATGAAGTCATTGATTATGATGAGACATTTCCTCCAGTTGCAAGGCATGAGGCAATTAGAATCTTTCTTGTCTATGCTGCTCACAAGAAGTTTAAGGTATTCCAAATGGATGTGAAGAATGCATTCTTAAATAGAGAACTCAAAGAGGAAGTTTATGTTGAACAGCCTCCAGAGTTCATTGATCCAAAGTATCCTGATCATGTCTACTTACTGGATAAAGCACTCTATGGTCTGAAGCAAGATCCAAGGGCCTGGTATGAAACACTTGCGCTATTTCTTCTAGAGAGTGATTTCACAAGAGGTACAATTGATAAAATTCTCTTTTATAAATACCATGGTAAGGACTTGTTATTAGTACAGATATATGTTGATGATATCATTTTTGGATCTACTAATGATACACTCTGTGAGAGATTTGCAAAGCTAATGCAATCCAAATATCAAATGAGTATGATGGGAGAATTGAGTTATTTTCTGGGGTTACAAGTTAAACAGACTGACGAAGGGATTTTCATAAATCAATCCAAATACACCAGGAATCTACTCAAAAGATTTTGAATGCAAGACGGATCAACTACATCAACTTTCATGGCTACTGCAACCAAGTTAGATTTAAATATTGGTTTTTCAGTAGATATAACTAATTACAAATGTATGATTGGCTCACTCCTATGTCTGACTGCTAGTAGACCTGATATCATGTATGCTACCTTTCTTTGTGCAAGGTTCCAAGATGATCCTAGAGACCCTCATCTATTAGCTGTGAAAAGAATTTTTAAGTATCGCAAAGGCACCATGAATCTGGGATTATGGTATCCAAACTTTAAGCTAATTGGATATTCAGAAACTAATTTTATAGGATGCAAAATAGATAGGAAAAGCACTTCTGGAAGCTGCCAATTTCTTGGTGGCGGATTGGTTTTTTGGTATAGCAAAAAATAAAAGACAATTTCCACATCAACTGTAGAAGCAAAATAAATAATTGCAGGAAGCTGTTGTGCTCAGATTCTATGGATGAAGAATCAGTTACTGGATTATGGGTTATAATATTCTTCTTTTCCTATATATTGTGCTAATCAAAGTGCTATTGCAATGACAGGAAATCCAGTGCAGCATTCAATGACTAAACACATTAGCATTAGGTACCATTTCATAAGGGAACATGTGTAAGAAGATACAGTGGAATTGGTCTTTGTTCCAACAGATCAGCAAGTAGCAGACATATTTACCAAGCCTCTTTATGAAGCTACTTTCATAAAATTGGTGAATGAATTGGGAATGATATCAGGATAATTCTCAAACTCTGATCATTAAGACTACTGATAATATTGAAACATGGTATCTTATTATATGTCAATACTTGTTAGATATTGATTATTGTGCTAAATGTTGATGCCATGATAACATGCAATGTGCTACATGATCTTATGAGAAAACTGCATGTTGAACTACTGATTATGCTTATATGTCTGTTATTAGTTAAACGTGTTTTGACTAATAGTTTCTGTCAGTAGTTTATAAATTATGATATTGGTCAACCCAGTTTTGACTAATAAGTCTTGATAGTTGTGATTGCATGCTGATAATGGTCAAACTTTGATTGGCTATTTTTATGAAGATATTGTTTAAGTCAGTATTGTAATTGCAGGGTTGAAGTTAGTCACAGAGGGCTAATTTTTCATGGTTATAGATGTTTACCCATTGAGTAAGGATTTGAAACACGTTCATTTAATGCATACCTTTATTCTCGGGAACTGTGCATGCAGTAACACACGTTTACATGATTAATTTTACAGTCAATCGTATATTGCCACGTGTCCTATTAAATTGAATATGACTAAATTAGTGGAGATAAGTGTTATATTAAATCAATTTTTGATTTTAGATAATACTTTACTTATCTTCATTATTCTCTCTCTGCTACTTTACCCTTCTTAAAGCCGTAAACTCTGAAACCCTAAATATTGTTCGTAAATATTTCTTGAAAAATTAACCATGACTTCAGTTAATGCTTCTAGGCCATTTGATTATGGTGGTGCAAAGTTTGTGACTAATAACTATTCAGCCATCCTGACTAACAACAGTGTGAAAGCTGATTTTCACATTTTTTAGGACTTTCTTAGATCCCACGAGATTGGGTTTGCTCTCACAACTCCACCCACAATCTCTGCTGACCATGTGCTTTCTATCTAGAGGACTAGAGTATTTGATGATAGAGGATCTAATGGATCTCCAAGCCTTGTATTTGAATTTGATAATACAACAAGGATTATAACTCCTCAAACTGTAAGGGATGCATTACAGTTGCCTACGCATACCTCTTACACAAGACCGATAGGTGATATTGAGATGAGGGGATTCTTTACTGAGATTGGCTATGACAAAGTTTTGAAGAATCTTGGTCAATTAAAAAGGAATGGGCTAAGGAAGGAATGGAATTTCTTCTTTGATTGTATCACAATGGCATTCAACAACAAATCTTCAAATTTTGATGTCTTGCCCATTATGACACAACAGATAGGGTACTCTCTAATTCATGGTTCACATTATGATTATGGTAGATTAGTTCTCTCTTTTATTGGTAATAGGATAAATGCTGATAGAAATATTGTATAGTATGCTAGATTTTGTCAGTTGATTTTCAATGTTTGTTTTCCTAATACACCTATCCCCTCTAATCAAATTGTGTCAGTTTTTAAGTTGACAAAAAGGGCTTTTTCCGACTTAATTTCACAAGATGAAACGCAGTTGAATTTATCTCCTTTGAGGTTACAACTAGTTGCAAGAAAATTGCTTTTAGCAAGGCTTCCTGAGACTTATGGTTTGCTTAACAACCAGAGTGCTAAGCTGCAGGAAACCCCCTTGTAGCTCACCCCAACAAAACAACTCAAACACAAATCCAAACACAAACTAAACAATCTCAAAAAGAAGCCTACTAAGGTGTTTCTTAAAAGACACTTGTTGTAAAAGGAAAGAAAGAATTCGCTAAAAGAGCTACAAATACTGCTGTAGCTAGGTCAAAAGATGAAGCATCTCAAGTTCCTCATTCTTGAAAACCTTCAGAAATTGTAAAGAGGAAAATTGTACTTGCTGGATTAGAATCAGATTCAAATGAGGATAATGCTACCTTATCTTCCATATTTCCAAACCTTTCATCTGATTCTTCTCCAAGACCAGTTGTTCCATCAACTGCAAAAGACACAGCTGATGATACTGGTGCAAATACCAGACCAAAGAAAAGAAGATTGGTCAAAGCCTATTATAATCAGCACTTGCTCCAGATTAAACAGGAAATTGCTGAGGAGACACAGAATGCATCAAATCCAAATTCTGACATCCATTCTACTGCTAAGGCGCTTGTAGAACTGTCTGAAACTCCGGTCATGCAATATCACAAGAGAGCGAGGGAAGTCTCTCATGAGCAAGTAGAAGCTAGTGTCAAGAGGCTGCAAGAGAAATGACTTTTCCTGGATCAAGCACACAAGAACCTATATCTCAAAGGGGTACAACAGCTGCATCTCCTGATCCAATCCCACAAGAACCTGCACCTCAAAGTGGTGCCGCAGATATTGAAGAAGAGCCTCTGAATGAAACTGCTCAAGAGTCTATTACTGCAATTATGGAGAAGAGTACACAAGAACCTGGTTGTCAAAGTCATCGAGCAATTCCTGATTCTCTAGTTATATAAGAACCATTGCATCAAAGTTGCAATGCAAGCCTTACTCCTGCTATAGTAACTCTTATTATAGATGCTGAAGGCAGAATTCATCCAACTCAGTTGTCTACGGACACTTTGTTATTAATACCATTGAATGCTCGCACAGAAGCTGCTTATTCAGATTCACAAGGTATAAATAATGTTATTACTTTATCAGCATTTACTCTAAATACTGATTCAGTCTTTTCAGCATTTATTTTTCATGATATAAATCCTGTTGGAATGATTACTTCTAGACCTTATTTAAGGACTATCTCTAGTTGTATGACCACATATCACCCTTCTTTATCCACCTCTTATTTCTGTAGGATAATCTTTTTGAGCCTTTTTTTGTGAGATATGTGAAAAGATTGAGAGAAAACAGAATTTAAGAGAGGCATGATCCTTCCTGATAAAAGGAGAGGTAGATGAGAGATAGAATTTAGTAATCCTTGTGAGGAAGCTCTGACTATTAAAAGTCATGAGATGTGTGGTGTGAGGAGTAGTGAGTCTACTTTAAAAGAATAGAGAGATTAAGTTTTGTTTGCTATATATTTGCAGGTGCTCAGAGTACTAAAAAAACATATGTTGAACAACAGTCTGTTGAACATCAAGAAAACTCTGATATACCAAGGACTATTAATCTCCCTGCAAGTCTAAGAACTAATACTTTCTTGTAGTTCATACATTCTACTATTCCACCATATAAGACAATCCATGTTTTTGTTGAAAAATAGTCCATTTACTCTACTTTACCATCACCTGAGAAAATCCCTGTTGTTGCTGAAGATGTAGTAGCACAACAGTCCATTCATAAAATTTCATCCATATCAGAATCACCACAACATGTTATAGGAACTGAAGTTCTGGAAGTTAATCTTAAAGCTATAATTCATTTATCTACAATACTTGAAGATGTGGAGTTAATTGCTGAAGGTGTGGAAG
This sequence comes from Apium graveolens, assembly GCF_009905375.1. Lineage (NCBI taxonomy): Eukaryota > Viridiplantae > Streptophyta > Magnoliopsida > Apiales > Apiaceae > Apium > Apium graveolens. The sequence goes on along the minus strand of NC_133657.1, from coordinate 129,267,250 downwards.
CTTCTGAAGATACTATATCATATAATGCACCAATTTCTAATTCTATTCTACATGCTGAAGCTGGTGATGAAGTTCAGCAATTAGTGCAAAATCTAGTTTCTATTGAAGAATCAAATGATGGTGAAGTAGCTAATGTTTCTAATGCTATTATAGATCCTGAGAATGATCTTTTCTTCTGTTGGGAATATGTTGTGAACTTGATGATTTCATTAACAAAACACCTTAGTAGATTTAACTTAGTGAAAAATGTAGCACTCGACGGATAATCAAATATAGTCCCGACGGATGACTCAATATAGTCCCGACGAATGATAATTTGACATCCATCGAGTGAGTAACTTATGTAATAATAAGTCATGTAGCACATTTCTGCAAACACCTTTGTATAGATTCTGTAGTAGCATATAAGTCATGTTGACTTTAATTAGATATGCAAAATAGGTTGATTAATTGTAAATATAAGATGTCTTGTAATTATGCATAAATGAAATAAAGTCAAGTGTCAAATAGCTACCCGACGGATGATCAACAAAGCTACCCGACGGATGATCTACAAGGCAACCCGACGGATGATAATCATGTACCCGACGGATGCTCAATTCAAACATTTGTTGACAGTAACAACACAGTCACATGCGTCGAGTGTTTGCAAAATGAATGTGGCAACCTATTCAACTGGGTTTTTGAGAACAAAGAAGCATTACCATTTCCATGCTATTATGAAGATATTCAAAGATGCTGAAATAGAATAATGAAGCAGCATATTATTAGACTTGATAGGTTTTGTTTTATTATCTTGTCTTATTACTGTGTAATCTTGGTTATATATAAACTAAGAGTAGCAAATAGAAAAATAACAAGACTAAGCAAATTCATTCTCAGAGAAACAATTATAAGCAGTATCCTAAGCATTTCTCTGCAAGTTTAGTTGTTCATATTTGTAAGCAGCTGTGAGCTATTCAAGCTACACAGGGTTCTCTTGATATATATATATATATATATTTATATATATTTATATATATCTCTGGTGGATACATTCAAATCCACCAGAAAGTTTTAAAGACTTTGTGTTTTGATTCATTTTAACTTGTCATTCCGTACTTTGCAAATCAAAACACTTACATATATATTTTGATTTAGAACATTTTATAATTCAGAAAAAGTTTCAAGAATTCCATTCAACCCCCATCTATAATTCTTGTTGCATTGTTAGGGACTAACAATTGGTATCAGAGCAAGCTCTCGAAGAACAAAGAGTTTAAAGATCACAACAAACAGCAAGATGAACAAGAAGGATGTTGGACTCAAGATTCCTTTTCTGGACAAAGATAATTACCATCACTGGAAGGTAAAGATTCATCTTCATTTACTTTCTCAAGATGAGGCTTATGTGGATTACATAGAGAGAGGTCCTCATGTACCAATGAGAGCTGCAACTGGAAATGAGCCATCAGTTCCCAAGCCAAGGCATGAATGGTCAAATCCTGATATTGAACAAGTCAGGAAAGACAAGAAGGCCATGAAGATTCCGTTCAATGGAGTTGATGGTGACATGTTTGACAAAATCATCAATTGCAAGACAACCAAGGAGGTTTGGGACACCATTCAAATAATTTGTGATGGCACTGAACAAGTTAGAGAAAATAAGATGCAACTGCTAATTCAGCAATATGAGCACTTCCATTGTGAAGATAGTGAATCTCTCACTGACATCTTTAGTAGGTTTCAAAAACTACTGAATGCTTTGACGTTGCAGGGAAGAGTCTATCAGACAAAAGACTCCAATCTCAAGTTCCTTAGATCTCTTCCAATGGAATGGAAACCAATGACAGTCTCATTGAGAAACTCTCAAGATTACAAGGAGTTTACTTTGGAGAGACTGTATGGCATCCTAAAAACTTATGAGCTTGAAATAGAGCATGATGAGAGGATGGAGAGAGGAAAGAAGAAAGGAGGGTCCATTGCACTGGTTACTGAGTTAGAGAAAGAGAAGGAGATGAAGATAGAAGTTGTTGAGTCTACTTCAAAGGTCTGTGAAAACAAGGGCATGGGGCTGGTAGCAGAAAATGAAGATGCTTTGAGCCAGGATGATATGGATGATATTGATGAACATCTTGCACTCCTTTCCAGAAGATTTGCCAAGCTCAAGTTCAAGAAGAAGTTTGGAGCAGCTAAGCCAAATAGAAACATGGTGGATAAATCAAAATTTAAATGTTTCAAATGTGGCTTGGCAGGGCACTTTGCCAGTGAGTGTAGAAAGTCAGATTCCAGCAAGAAGAAGTTTGAGCCTGTGGATTATAAATAGAAGTATTTTGATTTGCTCAAACAAAAGGAAATGGCTTTCATTACACAAGAAAATGACTGGGCAGCAGATGGTCTGGATGAGGATGTCAGCTATGTCAATCTAGCCCTAATGGCTAAGTCTGATGAAACATAGACAAGTTCTTCAAGTATTCAGGTAATCACCACTAACCTAGCATATTTATCTAAAGCTGAGTGTAATGATGTAATAAATGACATGTCTACAGAATTATATCATTTGTGTGTTACACTTAAGTCCCTCACTAAGGAAAATGCTAAAATCAAAGAAACAATTTTTTTAAGTGAGAGGAATAATGTGCTAGAGTCTCAGTTTATTGAATTTGAAAAATTGAGAATAGAATGTAAGACTGCTAAGGAGGAATTAACTGATTCCTTGAAGAAAGAAGAAATTTTGAAGAAGCAACTTGATCGAGAACCTGAGGTGATTAAGGCATGGAAAACATCTAGAGATGTTCATGCTCAAATCACCAAAGTTCAAGGTATTGAGTCCTTTTGTAATGCAGCCTGGAAGAAAAATAAGGAGAAGCTGGAATCCAATTTGGTTCAAGGATTGTTAACAGATGTGGACTCGATGGATGATGAGAGCCATCCGTCGGATAACCAAAAGGATTATCCGTCGAGTGACATAAATCCTCATCTGTCGGCTATAAGCAAACCTATGAGTAAAGCCAAACTTGCTAAGTTAAATGAAAAATATGGATCAGTTTCCAAAAACTTCATGTTAGGAGAAACTAGTCAAGTGAAGAAGGAGAAGATAGTGAATATTGGTCATCTGTCCATCAAGCAATTGAATGACATACTAAAAAAGATTGAGGTTAAAACAGAGGCTAAAAAGAAAAAACAATAGAAATGCTAAAGTAGGAATTAACAAACATAACAACTACACACCTGATAAGTATGCTCCAAGAAAAATCTGTGTTAAGTGTGGTAGTGTAAATCATCTATCTGTTAATTGCAAAGCTGCCATGCCTACTTCCATATCTGTGCCACCTCCTTTTCCCAACATGAATGTCATGCCTTCTATTCCTATGAATGCTATGTCTACACAGAATATGAATGCACAATTTACTAATATGCCATTTGCACCTAATCCTTATTATGCTGCATTTAGTATGCCTCAAATGCCATTTAGCATGCCCTACTGGAATAAAATGTTTGCTAATAGCATGCCATTTCCTGTTAATCAAAATGTGCATGATAATTCTGTTTTAATGAATGGTTTCAAAGGTCCAACTTAGATGACGAAGGATGAATCTGATATCCCCAAGTCAAATGAGATCAAACCTAAGAAACAAAAGAAGAAAGCTAACAAGGCAGGACCCAAGGAAACTTGGGTACCAAAATCAACTTGATTTGATTTTAATATGTGCAGGGAAAAGAAAGAATATATGGTACTTGGATAGTGGTTATTCAAGACACATGACTGGTGATTCTACCCTGCTCACAGAGTTCAAAGAGAGAGCTGGCCCAAGTATTACTTTTGGAGATGACAGCAAGGGTTATATTGTGGGATATGTCTTGATTTCACAAGACAATGTCATCATTGAGGAGGTTGCCTTAGTGGATGGTCTCAAGCATAATGTGTCGAGTATCAGCCAGCTTTGTGATAAAGGCAATTCAGTAACCTTCAACTCAGAAGCCTGTGTTGTGACAAACAAAAAGAGCAACAAAGTGGTTCTCACTGGAGTGAGAAAAGGAAATGTGTACCTAGCTAACTTCAACTCATCAAATGCAGAATCTGTTACTTGTCTTCTCAGTAAAGCAAGTCAAGATGAAAGTTGGCTATGACACAAGAAGCTACCCCATCTAAACTTCAAGACCATGAATGAGCTTGTAAAGAAAGAACTGGTTAGAGGTATTCCTCAAGTGGAGTTTTCTAAGGATGGACTGTGTGATGCTTACCAAAAGGGTAAACAAATCAAAGCATCATTCAGAAAGAAGCTTGATTCAACAATTGAAGAACCTTTACAACTGCTGCACATGGATTTGTTTGGACCAGCCAATGTGTTGTCCATCTCTAGAAAAAGATTTTCCCTTGTAATTGTAGCTGATTTCTCAAAGTTCTCTTGGATATATTTTCTTAAGTCTAAAGATGAGGCTAGTGAAATCATCATCAATTACATAAGGCAAGTCAACAATCATTCTGATTTCAAAGTTAGAAGAATCAGGAGTGACAATGGCACTGAGTTCAAGAATTTTGTCATGAGAGCATTTTGTGAAGTAAATGGGATTTTGCATGAGTTTTTAACAGCAAGAACTCCACAACAAAATGGAGTAGTAGAAAGAAAGAACATATCACTTATTGAAGCTGCAAGGACAATGCTTGAAGAATCTAAGTTACTAACATATTTCTGGGCTGAAACTGTAAATACTGCATGCTACACTCAGAATATCTCTCTGGTTAATCAAGCAAAATGCATGACTCCCTACCAATTGTTCAAGAACAAGAAGCCAACTCTAAATTTTCTTCATGTCTTTGGCTGCAAATGTTATATTTTGAGAAATCAAACTGATCAGAATGGGAAGTTTGATGCTAAAGTGGATGAAGGAAGTTTTGTTGGATAAGCTGGTTGTAAAGCATACAGAGTCTACAATCTGAGAACCAACATTGTTGTGGAATCAATACATGTTGTGTTTGATGATAAAAAGATTGAAGGACTACAAGATGGAGATTACCATGAGAGCCTCAAATTTGACAATGTGGAGATGGTTAGTGATGATAGTGATGATGAAAGTGATCAAGAAATAGTATCAAAGGATAATGCAGAAAAATCTACTACCAATGAAGCACAAAATTCAACATCTGTCGAGTTGCAAAATGTTTCATTCGTTGGGAGACAATCTGCTTTATCCGTCGGGAGACAACCAGCTTCATCCGTCGGTACTCAAAATTCACCATCCGTCGGGTCATCAAAAGGAGCTAAAAGTCAGAATAGATCACCTACAGAAAATTCGCCTTTCTCAAATCATAGATTCACAAACTCAGGGGGAGTTTCTACTAATCAAAACTCAATCACACATCAAGACAACAATGAGGTCTCTTCATCTAGAGCTAATCTACCTCAACAAAGGAAATGGATAAAGGATCACCCCTTTGAGCTCATCATTGGTGATGTATCTTCTAGAGTTCAAATAAGGAGAGCAACTCAAGAAGAATGTCTATATAGAAGCTTCCTATCTAAGGAAGAACCAAAGAAGGTAGAAGAAGCTTTTTTGGATCCTGATTGGATTTTAGCTATGCAAGAGGAGCTAAACCAATTTGAAAGGAACAAGGTTTGGAAGCTAGTACCCAAGCCTAAAGGAAAGAATCCAATAGACACCAAATGGGTATTCAGAAACAAGATAGATGAAAATGGCATAGTAGTCAGGAACAAAGATAGATTGGTTGCTAAGGGCTATTGTCAACAAGAAGGAATAGATTTTGATGAAACCTTTGCCCCTGTTGCACGACTTGAAGCCATCAGAATCTTCTTAGCCTATGCAGCCCATGCCAATTTCAAGGTCTATCAAATGGATGTCAAAAGTGCCTTTCTGAATGAAGATTTAGAGGAGGAAGTCTATGTCAGTTAGCCTCCTGGTTTTGAAGATCCAAATTTTCCATAATATGTCTACTATATTTTGAAAGCACTTTATGGACTGAAGCAAACACCTAGAGCCTGGTATGATACTTTGTCAAAGTTTCTCATAGAAAATCACTTCACAAGAGGTACTTTTGACAAAACTTTATTCTTTAGAAATGTTAATGACTCTAGTGTACTTGTTCAAATTTATGTAGATGACATTATTTTTGGCTCTACAGATGAAAAACTTTGCAAAAAGTTTGCCAAATTGATGCAAAGTAAGTATAAAATGAGCATGATGGGAGAACTGACCTACTTTCTTGGTTTACAAGTTAAGAAAGTTAGTGATGGAATATTCATTAGTCAAACCAAATACATTTATGATCTTTTAAAGAAGTTTGATCTAATGGATTGCACATCTGCAAAAACTCCTATGGCCACTACAACTAAGCTTGAATTAAACACTACTGAAAAGTCTGTGGATATTTCAAGTTATAGAGGCATGGTTGGCTCACTTCTCTACTTAACAGCTAGTAGGCCAGATATAATGTTTGTTACATGTCTTTGTGCTGGATTTCAGGCTGATCCTAGAGAATCTCACTTAGTAGCTATTATGAGAATTTCCAGATATCTCAAGGGAACACCAAAACTTGGCATTTGGTACCCTAGAGATTCTGGTTTTGATCTAACTGGTTATTCAGATGCAGATTATGCAGGTTGCAGAATTGATTGAAAAAGTATAACAGGAACCTGTCAATTTCTAGGAAACAAGCTTGTGTCCTGGTTCAGTAAAAAGCAAAATTCAGTCTCTACTTCTATAGCTGAAGCTGAATATATTGCTACTGACAATTGTTGTGCACATATTTTATGGATGAAAAATCAATTGCTAGACTATGGTCTGCAAGTGGAAAGAATTCCTATTTTCTGTGATAACACAAGTGCAATTGCCATCACTGAAAATCCAGTACAGCATTCAAGAACAAAGCACATAGACATCAAGTACCACTTCATAAGGGAACATGTAATGAATGGTACTGTGGAACTACATTTTGTTCCAAGTAAAAAATAGCTTGCAGATATATTTACCAAGCCACTGGATGAATCCACCTTTTCAAGGTTGGTAAGTGAGTTAGGTATACTTAATTACTCTTTAATCTTTTCAGATATTTTGCAAGTTGTAAAGCAGCCAGAAATTTAATTGATTTTTCAGCGTTGGATGAAATTTTGGCTAAGTCAAAATTTACATCCCGACAGATGATCATTATACATCGAGTTTGATCATCCATCGAAATAAAATTTGTTAATAAAATCAATTATTTTTCTGGAATATTTTAACTCGACGGATAACTGTTTATCCTCATCCATCGAATTGTCTTAATCCTAGCCGTTAATTCTCTGAACATTATCCATCGAGTATACTTACGGTTTATAAGCATAACACGATGGATAAGTGATGGAATTTTTATAGTTTATTTTTTAAACGACTATATTGGGCAATTTTTATTGGTCACTTTATTTTACCTTATTATTTTTGACAGTTATTTTTGAGATAGTATAAAAGCATAATTCATTTTCATTTCTTTTCTTTTATCATTCTCAATTCATCTGCTCTAACTTCTTTCTTTCTCAAAAGCAATTATCATCTCTCTCTCTTTGCAATTTTCACTCTCTAACAATGGCACCAGTCGTCAAAATCATGTCTCAAACTGGATTCATCTATGAAAAGAATAGTTTCACGGCTTTAGTGAACAAGGGGATTCAACAGTTTGGCGACTACCACAAAATGATGGATTTTGTGAAGAACTGCAAACTCAACTATGCCATGCTGGAATCACCCACCATTTACTGTGAGGTTGTTGAAGAAATATGGACGACTGCAATGTACAAGTCAACTGATAAGACTATCACTTTCACTATTAAAGGTAAGAAATTTTGTGTTAATAGTGATATTGTTAAAGTATGTTTCAAGTTTTCTTATAATACAGTCACTACTCCACACACAGACACTGATACTGTTAATATGCTTAATTCCATGGGCTATGCACTCTCTACTTCTAAATTAAGTGAAATTATGAGGTTGGATCTTAGGAAGGAATGGAGTTATCTTTGTGATGTAGTTACTAAGGTATTTTCTGGTAAAATTAGCAATTTTGATTCAGTTAATATCTATATGCTCAACATGCTTTACATGCTAGTAACTGATAAATTTTTCAACTTTAGTGATCTAGTCATATTTGAGTTGGGATTTAAGTTAGGTGAGCTATATAAGAGGGGAAAAAATGTTTACTATGCTAGATTTTTAATGATGCTTTCTAACCACCTCTCTAAGGATATTGTGTTTCAGAACCCAACCAACAAATTAGATTGTTGGGTTCAAGAAAGGAGAATCATTGCATATTTGAACAGAGCAAACCATCACAAAGAGGTGCCACTCTTCTATTTTCCAGTTATTGAGACACCTCAGGTAAGTGAGGTAATTTCAACTGTCTCTACCCTTCCAACCTCAACTATTTCTTTGCCCTCTAGTGTAGCTATGACAACTGTGTCATTGACCCAACAATTGTCTACCCAAGCTACCAAATCCAAAATTTTAAAAACAAAGACCAAGAAAGCCTCCTTTGGTGTCTCTCAAAAGATGCCAGTTGTAAAATCCACCAAACGTAAAGAGGGGAGTGTGAAGGTGGGTAAGAAAGAGGAGGGACAGGGTGAACATCAAAGAAACCCTAAGGATAAGGTTGGAGAGGTGAGTGTTTCCCAACCCCGCCATACTGCAGTTTCCCAACAGACTGCAGTGCTTAATAAAGAAATTAGCTCATTACTAGTTGCATCCTCCCAAAAGGATGTTACCATTGAAAAAAGCTCTCAGCCAAGAGCACAGGCCAAAAGGGTAGGGACACAAGCTCACCCCAAACTTACACTAGAAAGAAGAAATCAAAGTGGCTCCAATAAATATGGAGTCACAGCCAAAATCTCTAATAATTGAAGCACCTGAAACACCAAATTCTCCCACACACTCTTTGGATGTTGACATGATAAACACATCACTTCCAAATTCTCCATCTTTAACTCTCTTCGAGAAGCCAAAAATCCAAGCAAGTGAGCATTATCTTCTAGATGATTTGTTGGCTCACTTGCCATTTCTTTTCGAAACTGTTGAGACATCTGTGCCAAAATTTTCATCAATCTACACAGAGTCCACAATAGTTTCCACTCCAAACTCATTCATTTCTACTCACTCGATGTATATTGTTCATCCATCGAGTAATGATTGTATCTTGACGGATAAGCTTAACAGCAGTTATCCGTTGGATAGTCAAACTACTAACCCGATAGATATTCCTTATCCGTCGAGTGTCTCTGCACAGCTTCAAATTTCATCAATTATTACAAGTGCAGAAGACTTAATAGAAGTGCAATCACTCCTAGAAATGAGGGAAGGGAGTGAAATGAGTGAGAGTCTGGGTTGCTCCCAGGAAAAAGAGAGGAAAAGAGTGAACCAATGCAGTCTATTTCTTCAGGACTGGCAAAAGTGAGTGTGAGGAGTCCCACCTTAGATGGTGAAGGTGAGGATGTGAGGGTGGGGAGCCAAGGTGAGACCTTGATGCAACAAAAGAGAGATCATGAGAGAAATGCAGGTACAGGAGTGATAAGGATGGAAACCATTGCAAGTGAGTCAATGAATGTCAGTGATACAGAAAGGAAAAGGCTATTTCAGCAAGAATATCAAGTTGTTATAGATTCTATTTCCCTAGATGCTGCGACATTTACTCACCCTGTTACAGCTTACCAAACTTTAGCTGTACAGGGAAATGAGGAGGCTGAAAGATTGCTGAACTTGGTGCATACCACACAATCTTTACAAAGATCAAAGGATGCAATCACTGCTATGCCTTCCAACATTGGCAGTGATTTTGAACTGGATGAAACTTCTTTTGGGGATGCTGGTGGGGATGATGAGGAAGATAGCATGAGCATAGGGGGAGATGCAGATATTCCTACCTGGATGCTAACAAAAGAATGTTCCTACTCACATCTCCAATCAACACTATTCAAGCTAATTCATGACACCAAACAGCCATTCAGGCATCTTCTAATGCCAGCACAAAGAAGCTACTTATAGCACACCTTGAAGCACTCCAACTGTATAAAATTCAAGCCCTCCAACACAGTCAGAGTGTGGAAGCAATCAAACAAGAAATTTCTGAACTCAAGCAAGATGTCATTGAAAGGTTGGATGCTAGACTTCCTGCAACCACCATGACTGAAATTGTTCAAAAGCTAAGGAAGGAGGTTGATCTCAATAGGAAAGTTGAGGCCATGGACCTAAGATTATCTGTTGTAGAGAAGTCAATGGCCAAGATACTTACCAATCAAGTAACTCAGGCTGCTCTACACCAATAGTTGGTGGCTGCTCAACTCCCTCCCACACAACTTGATGATAATAAAAGGGGGAGAAGGGCTCAAGTGAGGGGGAGAAACAGCTTAATATTCAATTTAGCAAAGTAATTGTGCCTACAATTGCTTTTACTAAGCCACCAACTAAAGATAGCATTGATCTGATTAATGAAGCAGCAGCCATATTGAGAGTAGCTGAAAAGAAGCAATTGAGTCTAATCAACTGGGAGAATATTGATGAGGGTATACAAAAGAGGTTTGGTCTAACAAAGAAGCTAAAAAAATCAGTCATTCATCACTCTCAAGTCAGGCAAATCTCTGTGAATGATATGAGCATGAATAATCTGGAAAGAGGCCAGCCATCCTGCATCAAATCTCCAAAGGATGAGCTAATTTTGAAGCCAAAGGTGAACTATCCTAAATATTCTCTAAAGAACCCTTTGGGCACAGTGTATGAGACTCCAAAGCCTGATGAAAAGAAACTGTTGTCAAGATCTATTGCATTCTACAAGGATCCAGCTGATTTATCATTGAAAAGAAGAATTGCCAAGGTTTTTAGGAATGGTAAGGAAATTTGTGTGGTGGCTAGACACCCTCAATTTGCTGAAGCAAAAAGAGAAGAAAAGGCAAGATTGAAGCAATAAGAAGCAAGATGCTCTAGATGCTAAAAAGGTTAAACAAAAAGAAGGAGCAAGCTGCTAACTTGGCCAAGCTGCAAGTTTCGAAACCTACACAACAAATTTCTGAACAATCATCTGAAACCACTGAATCTAAGGAGCTGAAAATGCAAGAAGAATCACATTAGAGAAAAAGGTTTAGATATAAACTTCATGCAAAGAGAAAAGTGGACTTAAATAAAAAGGAATTGGAAGATTAGTTTCCCAAAAAGTCTACCTCTACAACAACTCAAACATCCATGCCCTATGTGGCACAAAAAGAATTCAAGATAGATCCATCCAAGAATTTTCATGGTGAACCTATCATTCCAAAGGATGAGCCAATAGACTGGGATAGTCTACCAATTCCTAAACTCAATCTACCTCATTTCATAAAGCCAAAGAAGACAAAGAAAAGAGCAGTCAAGACAGTGAAGCCCTCAACTCTTAGATCCAAGTCCCTAACGAAAGCTTAAACCAAAGTCAATAAGGGAGATATTATGTACATCTGTGACATTAAGGAATTCTCAAATCTAAACTTCTATCTAGATGAACTGGAAGAAGTTCGAGGGATTGATGCTTACAGGAATCTACCTGAAAGGTTAGTATTCAAGTACAAGGGAGGAAAAGAGATACAATGGTCACTTTACAGGATCCTTCAAAAAATCCAATCTGTGCTGATAAAGGTTTATTCATCATTCAAGAAGAACTTTAGATTCAATGTGACAGCTAGAAGACTAATTCTAAAGAAGATTGAAGAACTGAGGAGTATTAGAGCCAAAGATGCACTCCCAAAGACCTTATCTATTCCTTACACAGGGAGTAGAGTGCATCTAAGGCCCTACTGGCTGATGGAATTCATGGATGATAAAGGAATTAGAAGATTCTTCAGATTAGAAGACCAGTTGAGCATCTCTAGCAATGAGACTCTTTTGGAAATGTAAGGAATGCTAAATCTCTCAGAATCTGATGAACTGGAATTACACAGACAGCTCCAAAATTAGATAGAAAAAAACAATAGAAAGCTTGGAAAGAGATCTAGATCATCAAGGAAATAGATCAATATGCTCAGACTAGAGGAGCACCTTGGAAAAGACTTTGAGCAAATCTTTATACACTCTGCCTTGTAAATTTTTCAAGTGATTTTTGCAGCACTTTATAGTTTTATCTACTTCCATTTAAATTTGTATTTTTAGAGTGTTTTGTTATCATCAAGTTTCTCTTAATTTATGGCTACAATTCTAGTAGACATAAATTGGGGGAGATTGTAGGGAATATGTTGTGAACTTGATGATTTCATTAACAAAACAACTTAGTAGACTTAACTTAGTGAAAAATATAGCACTCGACGGATAATCAAATATAGTCCCGACGGATGACTCAATATAGTCCCGACGAATGATGATTTGACATCCATCGAGTGGGTAGCATATGTAACAATAAGTCATGTAGCACATTTCTGCAAACACCTTTGTATAGATTCAGTAGTAGTATATAAGTCATGTTGACTTTAATTAGATATGCAGAATAGGTTGATTAATTGTAAATATAAGATGTCTTGTAATTCTGCATAAATGAAATGAAGTCAAGTGCCAAATAGCTACCCGACGGATGATCAACAAAGCTACCCGGCGGATGATCAACAAGGAAACCCGACGGATGATAATCATGTACCCGACGGATGATCAATTTAAACATCTGTTGACAGTGACAACACAGTCACATGCGTCAAGTGTTTGTAAAAGGAATGTGGCAGCCTATTCAACTGGGTTTTTGAGCAAAGAAGCATTACCATTTCCATGCTATTATGAAGATATTCAAAGATGCTGGAATAGAGTAGTGAAGCAGCATAGTATTAGACTTGATAGGTTTTGTTTTATTATCTTGTCTTATTACTATGTAATCTTGGTGATATATAAACCAAGAGTAGCAAATAAAACAATAACAAGACTAAGCAAATTCATTCTCAGAGAAACAATTGTAAGCAGTATCGTTAGCATTTCTCTGCAAGTTTAGTTGTTCATATTTGTAAGCAGCTGTGAGCTATTCAACCTACACAAGGTTTTCTTGATATATATATATATATATATATATATATATATATATATATCTGATGGATACATTCAAATCCACCAGAAAGTTTTAAAGACTTGTGTTTTTATTACTTTGTGTTTTGATTCATTTTAACTTGTCATTCCGCACTTTGCAAATCAAAACACTTACATATATATTTTGAGTTAGAACATTTTATAATTCAGAAAAAGTTTCAAGAATTTCATTCAACTCCCCTTCTGTAATTCTTGTTGCATTGTTAGGGACTAACATCTTCCCTGAAGGTATGCCTATTCATATCAGACAACATAAAATGAAAGAGTTAGATGCTAAGAAAAAGCAGTATTGTTGTGAATATGTTGTGCACTTGATGATTACCTAAACAAAACATCTAAGTAGATTTTACTTAGTGAAATAATGTAGCACTCGACGGATAAGAATTATAGTCCCGATGGATAACTCAGTTTAAGTACCGACGGATGAGTAATTTATTATCCATCGAGTGAGTAGCTTATATAATGATAAGTTTGTAGCACAGTGTTGTATGCACCTTTGTATAGAATCTGTAGTAGCATATAAGTCATGTTGACTTTAACTAGATATGCAGAATAGGTTGATTAACTGTACATAAGCAATGTCTTGTAATTCTGTATAAGTGAAATGAAGTCAAGTGCCAAAATAGCTATCAAGGGATGCTTAACAAAGCTTCGACAGATGATCAAATGACTTCAACGGATGTTCAAAATAGCAGTCGATGGATGATCAATTAAGTCATCGACGGATGATCTGAAAGTCGACGGATGATAATATCAAGATTCAAACATCAGTTGAAGAGTGAAAGCTGACACACAGCCGTCGAGATTGGATATAAACACTGTGGAAGCCTATTAACTGGGTAATAGAGGACGAAAAGCAGCAAAGATCAAGACTGTTAGATTTTATATTTATACAGTTCTTTTGACTTTGTAATCTTGGTAATATATATAAACCAAGAGAGTAGCAAATATAATATAACTAAGAAAACTAAGTGAGCTTAGAAACAAACACAGAGAAATCTTTGTAAGCACTATCTTTAGCATTTCCTGTGTTCTTAGTTGTTCTATCTTGTAAAAGCAGCTGTGAGCATTTCTGCACACAGATTTCTCTCGATATATTAATATATATCTCTGGTGGAATTGTTTAAATCCACCAGAAAGTTTTTAAAGACTCTTGTTTTTAATTACTCTTGTTTTGATTCATTAAAGTTTATATTCCGCATTGTGCTAATCAAAACAGATATATCTATAATCGAGTTGAACATTTTTATTTCAAGAAAAAGGTAAAAAATTCCATTCAACCCCCCTTCTGTAATTCTTGCTATATTGTTAAGGGACTAACAATTGGTATCAGAGCAAGCTCTTAATCTACAAAGAGTTTAAAGATCAAAACAATTCAGCAAGATGAATAAGAAAGATGTTGGAGTCAAGATTCCTTTTCTGGATAAAGATAATTACCATCATTGGAAGGTAAAGATGCATCTTCATATGCTTTCTCAAGATGAGGCCTATGTGGACTGCATTGAAAGAGGCCCTCATGTTCCAATGAGAGCTGCAACAGGAAATGAACCATCAGTTCCAAAGCCAAGGCATGAATGGTCTGATCCTGATCTTGAACAAGTCAGGAAAGATAAAAAGGCCATGAACATTCTGTTCAATGGTGTTGATGCAGATATGTTTGATAACATCATCAACTGCAAGACTGCCAAGGAAGCTTGGGACACAATACAGATAATCTGTGATGGTACTGAGCAAGTAAGAGAAAATAAAATGCAGCTCCTGATTCAGCAATATGAGCATTTTCACAATGAAGAAAGTGAGTCATTCACTGACATTTTTAGTAGATTCCAAAAGCTACTAAATGCTCTTAAATTGCATGGAAGAGTCTATCAGACTAAAGACTCCAATCTGAAATTTCTCAGATCTCTTCCAAAGGAATGGAAACCAATGACAGTCTCATTGAGAAACTCACAAGATTATAAGGAGTTTACTTTGGAGAGACTGTATGGCATTCTAAAGACCTATGAGCTTGAAATAGAGCAGGATGAAAGAATGGAGAGAGGAAAGAAGAAAGGAGGATCCATTGCACTAGTTGCTGAACTGGAAAAGGAGAAGGAAGTAAAGATGGAAGCTTTGGAATCAACTTCAAAGGCCTGTGAAAGCAAGGGTAAAGGGCTAGCTGCAGAAAGTGAAGATTCTTTGAGTCAAGATGACATGGAGGACATTGATGAGCACCTAGCATTCCTTTCAAGAAGATTTTCCAAGCTCAAGTTCAAGAAGAACTTTGGAGCTGCCAAGCCAAATAGAAACATGGTGGATAAGTCAAAATTCAAGTGTTTCAAATGTGGCTTGGCAGGGCATTTTGCAAATGAGTGTAGAAAGTCAGATTCTAGTAAGAAGAGATTTGAGTCTGTGGATTATAAGCAAAAATACTTTGATCTACTCAAACAGAAGGAAAGGGCTTTTATTACACAAGAGAATGACTGGGCAGCTGATGGTTTGGATGAAGATGAGGAGATCAGCTATGTTAATCTAGCCCTTATGGCCAAGTCTGATGAAACAGAGACAAGTTCCTCAAGCAATCAGGTAATTACTACAAACCTTGCACATTTATCTAAAGCTGAGTGTAATGATGCAATAAATGACATGTCTATAGAATTGTATCATTTGCGTGTTACACTTAAGTCCCTCACTAAAGAAAATGCTAAAATCAAAGAAAACAACTTGTTTTTGAGTGAGAGGAATAATGTGCTTGAGTCTCAGTTTATTGAGTTTGAGAAACTAAAAATTGACTGTAGAATTGCTAAGGAGGAATTAACTGAGTCCTTGAAAAAGGAAGAAATTTTAAAGAAGCAGCTCGATCGTGAACATGAGGTGATTAAAGCATGGAAAACATCCAGAGATGTTCATGCTCAAATCACCAAGGTTCAAGGAATTGAGACCTTTTGTGATGAAGCCTGGAAAAAGAATAAGGAGAAACTAGAACCTATTTTGGTAGATGGATTGCTGACAGATGTAGACTGGACGGATGATGAGGACTATCCGTCGGATAACAAAATGTGTTATCCGTCGAATGATAAAAATCCCCATCCGTCGGCTATGAACAAACCCATTAGTAAAGCCAAATTAACCAAGCTAAATGAAAAGTATGGGTCTGTTTCCAAGAACTTTGTTTCAGGGGAGTCAAGTCAAGCCAAGAAAGGGAAGAAGGCTATTGTTGGTCACATGACTGTCAAACAGTTGAGTGACAGACTTGAGAAGACAGAGGTAAAAACAGAAACTAAAAGCAAAAACAATAGGAATGGTAAAGTAGGGATTAACAAACATAACAACTACACACCTGACAAATTTGCTCCTAGAAAAATCTGTGTCAAATGTGGTAGTGTAAATTATTTGTCTGTTAATTGCAAATCTGCCATGCCTACTCCCATATCTGTTCAGCCTCAATTCTCTAACATGAATGCCATGCCTCCTATGCCTGTTAATGCTATGCCTACACAGAACATGAATGCACAGTTTGCTAATATGCCATTTGCACCTAATCCATATTATGCTGCATACAATATGCCTCAAATGCCATTTAGCATGCCTTACTGGAATAACATGTTTGCACCAAGCATGCCATTTCCTGTTAGCCATAACATGCATAATAATTCTATAGCATCTAGTGGTTTCAAAGGCCCAACCCAAATGACTAAGGAAGAATCTGAAATTCCTAAGTCAAATGAGTTAAAACCTAAGAAACAGAAGAAGAAAGCTAACAAGGCAGGACCCAAGGAAACTTGGGTACCAAAATCAACTTGATTTGATTTTGATGTGTGCAGGGAAACAGAAGGAATCTTTGGTACTTGGATAGTGGTTGTTCAAGACACATGACTGGTGATTCTACCCTGCTCACAGAGTTAGAAGAGAGAGCTGTCCCAAGTATCACTTTTGGAGATGACAGCAAAGGTTATACTGTGGGATATGGCTTGATTTCAAAGGAAAATGTCATCATTGAAGAGGTTGCCTTAGTGGATGGTCTCAAACACAATCTGTTGAGTATCAGCCAGCTTTGTGATAAAGGCAACTCAGTAACCTTCAACAAAGAAACCTGTGTTGTGATTAATAATCAAAACAACAAAGTGGTTCTCACTGGTGTGAGAAGAGGAAATGTGTATCTAGCTGACTTCAACTCAAATAAAGCAGAATATGTAACTTGTCTTCTCAGTAAAGCAAGTCAAGATGAAAGTTGGCTATGGCACAAGAAGCTATCCCATTTGAACTTCAAGACCATGAATGAGCTGGTAAAGAAAGAGCTAGTTAGAGGCATTCCTCTGGTGGAGTTTACAAAGGATGGACTGTGTGATGCCTGACAAAAAGGGAAGCAAATTAAAGCATCATTCAGGAAGAAACTTGATTCAGCAATTGAAGAACCTCTGCAACTTCTTCACATGGATTTGTTTGGACCAGTCAATGTATTGTCAATCTCAAAGAAAAGATTTTGCCTAGTAATTGTAGATGATTTCTCAAAGTTCTCTTGGACCTATTTCCTAAAGTCCAAAGATGAAGCTAGTGAAATCATCATCAATCACATAAGGCACGTTAACAATCATCCTGATTTCAAAGTTAGAAGAATCAGGAGTGACAATGGAACTGAGTTCAAGAACTATGTCTTGAGAGCATTCTATGAGGAAAATGGGATCCTGCATGAGTTTTCAGCAGCAAGGACTCCACAACAGAATGGAGTAGTGGAAAGAAAGAATAGATCTCTTATTGAAGCTGCAAGGACAATGCTTGAAGAATCAAAATTACCAACATATTTCTGGGCTGAAGCTGTCAACACTGCATGCTACACTCAGAACATCTCTCTGATTAATCAAGCAAAATGCAAGACACCTTATCAATTCAAGAACAAGAAGCCAACTCTGAACTTTCTTCATGTCTTTGGCTGTAAATGCTATATTCTGAGAAATCAAACTGATCAAAATGGGAAGTTTGATGCTAAAGCAGATGAAGGAATTTTTGTTGGATATGCTGTTGGTAAAGCATATAGAGTCTACAATCTAAGAACCAACATTGTTGTTGAATCTATACATGTTGTGTTTGATGATAAAAAGATTGAAGGACTAAAAGATGGAGATTACCATGAGAGCCTCAAATTCGACAATGTTGAGATGGTCAGTGAAGAAAGTGATGATGAAAGTGATCAAGAAACAGTGTCTAAGGATAATGCAGACAAATTTACTACAAATGAAGCACAAAACTCAACATCCGTCGAGTTACATAATGCTTCATCCGTCGGAAGGCAATCTGAATTATCCGTCGGAAGACAACCTGCCTCATCCGTCAGTACTCAAAATTCACCATCCGTCGGGTTATCAAAAGGAGCAGGAAGTCAAGGCAGATCACCCATAGAAAGCACCCCAATTTCAAATCAAAGATCCACAAACTCAGGGGGAGTTTCTAGCAATCAAAACTCAATCACACATCAAGACAACATTGAGGTCTCTTCATCTAGGGTTAATCTACCTCAACCAAGGAAATGGACAAAAGATCACCCCTTTGAACTGATTATTGGTGATGTTTCTTCCAGAGTTCAAACCAGGAGAGCAACTCAAGAAGAATGTCTATACAGCAGCTTCCTGTCTAAGGAAGAACCAAAGAAGGTAGAAGAAGCCTTATTAGATCCTGATTGGATTTTAGCTATGCAGGAGGAGCTAAACCAATTTGAAAGGAATAAAGTATGGAAGCTGGTACCCAAGCCTAAAGGAAAGAATCCAATAGACACCAAATGGGTATTCAGAAACAAGATGGATGAAAATGGCATAGTAGTAAGGAACAAAGCAAGATTGGTTGCTAATGGTTATTGTCAGCAAGAAGGGATAGATTTTGATGAAACATTTGCTCCTGTTGCAAGACTTGAAGCCATCAGAATCTTCTTAGCCTATGCAGCCCATGCCAATTTCAAGGTCTATCAAATGGATGTCAAAAGTGCCTTTCTGAATGGAGATTTGGAGGAAGAAGTGTATGTAAGTCAACCTCCTGGCTTTGAAGATCCAAATTTCCCAGAGTATGTCTACTATCTATTGAAAGCACTTTATGGACTGAAGCAAGCACCTAGAGCCTGGTATGACACTTTATCAAAGTTCCTTTTGGAAAATCACTTCACAAGAGGTACTGTAGATAAAACTTTATTTTTCAGAAATATGAATGGCTCTAGCATACTTGTTCAAATTTATGTAGATGATATTATTTTTGGCTCTACAGATGAGAAACTTTGTAAAAAGTTTACCAAACTGATGAAAAGCAAGTATGAAATGAGTATGATGGGAGAACTAACTTACTTTCTTGGTTTACAAGTTAAGCAAGTTAGTGATGGAATATTCATTAGTCAAACTAAATATATTTTTGATCTTTTAAAGAAGTTTGATCTAATGAATTGTACATCTGCAAAAACTCCCATGGCCACTGCAACTAAGCTTGAACTAAACACTACTGAAAAGTATGTGGATATTTCAAGTTATAGAGGCATGGTTGGCTCACTTCTGTACTTAACAGCCAGTAGGCCAGATATAATGTTTGCTACATGTTTGTGTGCTAGATTTCAGGCTGATCCTAAAGAGTCTCATTTGATAGCTATTAAAAGAATTTTCAGATATCTCAAAGGAACACCAAACCTTGGCATTTGGTATCCTAGAGATTCTGGTTTTGATATAACTGGTTATTCAGATGCAGATTATGCAGGTTGCAGAATTGATAAAAAAAGCACAACAGGAACCTGTCAATTTCTAGGAGACAAGCTTGTGTCCTGGTTCAGTAAAAAGCAAAATTCAGTTTCTACTTCTACAGCTGAAGCTGAATATATTGCTGCTGGCAGTTGCTGTGCACAGATTTTATGGATAAAAAATAAATTGCTAGACTATGGTTTGCAAGTTGAAAGGATTCCTATTTTCTATGACAACACAAGTGCAATTGCCATCACTGAAAATCCAGTGCAACATTCAAGGACAAAGCATATAGACATCAAGTACCATTTTATAAGGGAACATATAATGAATGGTACTATAGAGTTACATTTTATTCCAAGTGAGAAGCAACTTGCAGATATTTTTACCAAGCCATTGGAAGAATCCACCTTTTCTAGGTTGGTAAGTGAGTTAGGTATGCTTAATTACTCTTGAATTTATCTGAATTATTCTTGCAAGTTGAAAAGAAGCCAGAAATTTAGTTGATTTTTAGTCTTGGATGAAATTTTGGCTAAGTCAAAATTTGTCTCTCGACGGATGACCATTATCCATCGGGTTGAGTCATCCGTCGATATAAAAATTGTAAATAAAAATCAATTACTTTTCTGGAATATTTTAAAGCTCGACGGATAACATTTTATCCTCATCCGTCGAAGTGTCTAAATCTTAACCGTTAATTCCCTGAACATTATCCATCGAGTATACTTACAGTTTATAAGCATTACACGACGGATAATGGGTGGAATTTTTAAAGTTTATTTTAAAACGGTAATTTTAGGCAGTTTCTATTGGGTAATTTATTTCTCTTTATTATTTTTATCCGTTGAGTTTGAGCAGAGTATAAAAGCCTATTTCATTCTAATCATTTTCTTTTATCAT
Organism: Apium graveolens; assembly: GCF_009905375.1. Lineage (NCBI taxonomy): Eukaryota > Viridiplantae > Streptophyta > Magnoliopsida > Apiales > Apiaceae > Apium > Apium graveolens. The sequence continues at coordinate 129,246,623 of NC_133657.1, read as the reverse complement.
TCTCAAATTCAACTGTCTTATTTCATTCTCTCTCAAGCAAAAATCCTCTTTCTCTTCAAGCTTTTCTTCCCTAACAATGGCACCCGTAGTAAAGATCATGTCACAGACTGGGTTCATCTATGAGAAGAACAACTTCACTGCCTTGGTCAATGTAATAACCCCAATTTTTGGAAATTTTTTGAAACCCTTATGAATAGTGTTTTTGCTGAATGAGAAAACTTTTCATGCCACACTAGGTAGGGGTTCTTTTATGGATATTCTGAGATATTATTAGTACTCTATATGATAAATAAGTGTATGTAAAGATCGTCAGAATCCAAATTCGAACACTTTGATTTTTCTCGAAAATCTACCAGATACAGAAAGAATTGAGTATAAGGTAACAGAATAAAAAGGATTTAAATTCAAGGATTAAAAGAGAGGATCATGAAAGGAACATAATGTATTGAGAAAGGTTAAAGAAACCTAAGTAATAAGATCCCGGGTATGATCCCTCAAACGATAAACGAAAACAAAAGTTAAGCGAACCGTATAACAGATCAGCGGTCATTAGGCAAGCAATTAAGAGTTAATCAAGGAGGTTAGGGATGATGATGTCATCAAACCAACAAGAAGAGGACAAGTGTGGAGGGTGACATCACATGATGACCAAAGCATGATATAAGGGAAAGAAGTGTGGTTGATTTATAACCACACAATTTTTCATGGTTAAAAATGATTAAAACAAAACAAAGTCAACCAACCAAGGCAAACCAAAACAAATCTCAAAAAACACAAAAGCTCTTCCCTTTTCTTCATCAAGCTCTCGGCCAAAATAAACACAGCAACTTCAAACTGCCATATCTCCTTCAATACTCACTCAAATGTTGTGTTCTATAGCTCGTTGGAAAGGTATTGATATGGCCTACAACACAGGTTCACATGTCTCGTCCAAATAAGCATGGTAAGACCCTCAGTTTTACAGTTCTTTGAATCGGACTTTTAGAAACTTTAAAGCCTAACTTTGTGTTCTTGATTTCTTTGGAAAGATCAAGTTTGTAGGAGGCTCCATAAGGCTTCCTAGTAACTTTCCACCCTCCAAGAAAGGTATAAATCTTCACACCCTTTAGTAATAAGTTTGAATGTTGAAGTTTGGAGATGGTTTGGATGGATGAGTAGTAATTTGAATGATAAGCATGATTCGAGCTTAATTGTTAAGTAGTTTAGTTGAATTTGGAGATGTTATAATATATGATTGGATTGAGATCCTTGAGCTTATTATGACTGAAATCAGTAGCATTGATGTGTATCTTGAGTTGTTGTTCATTGGTAGTTGGATTGATATAATTTGGAATGGTAAAAATTTGGGAAATCGCGTAAACATAGCCGTCGTAATGTCCGATTTACTTTAGACTGTTTTTGCTCTTAACATCAGGACCCGAGAACTCCCTGTTAGGTTTTGACCATTGCCATGATTAGATATTTCATGTTACGAGCTTCGTTTTGATATGTAGTTCGTTTGATTCCGATGTACGGTTTAGGAGAAACGACCGTTTTAAGTAACGGCGTTTCGCGACCGAACCATTACCCCTCGCCTTACTTTGAAACCTTGGTTAAGGACCTTAAAGGACTAATTGGGGTATGAAACAATTATGTTAAGTGGATTAGGCAGTTGGTAAGGTACTCGCGAAAGAATCTCCTTAAAACCCTTAATGGTTAATTTATTAAAAATGGTGGAGCCGAGAGTACTCGAGCGACTTAAGTGAATCGTTAAGCGCGAAAGCGAACGTTAGGACTCTAAATGGTTAAAGTCTAGTTTCTTAAGCGACCGGGGTTTAATTCCGACTTATGTTGTTATTCATAGGTTATCGGACCCACTCTAAGCTTAAGTCTATCCGGGAGCACTCAGGCAAGTTTTCTACCCGTTATACTGTTGTTGTGATGTATATCTGTATATGCATGATCTTGTGATAAATGCATATTTGTTATTAGCAAACTCTTGCGATATATTGTAGCATGTGATATGGTATATATGCATGCCTGTTTCATATTCTTGATTTATATATATATTGGTTCAAATGCTTATAGTTGCATAATACATATGCTAGAGATAAGCGGTATTTGAGTTTACCCTTAGTATAGGGGATAAAAAGGTGAACATATTTCTAAACCGGGAGTCGATGTTCCCGAGAATATTATATATATTTTATATATATATGGTTATAGTTTTCAAAACTATTAATCGAATAAGGTTTATTCGATAACTTTAACTTTATTTTATTTATTGAATATTATTTCGAATATTCATCTGAGGACTTATGACTCCTTTGATTGTATTAATTGAATATTATTTCGAATATTCATTCGAGGGCTTAAGACTCAGTTTATATTATTTAATGATTATTATTTGGATATTCATTTGAGGATGTATGACTCCTTTATTTATTTAATGAATATTATTTATACTATTCATTCGAGGTATTATGACTCCGCGTATTATTTAATATTCTTTATTTTATTAAAAAATAATGTTCGATAATCAAACTTACTTTTGATTATTCAAATAAAGATATTACTTTCGTATAAGTATATCTTTGATTATTTACTATTCATTTCAAGTATAAGTTTTCCAACTTCTACCTCAATTATTCTTTATGGGAATATTATTTAAATAATAATATTCAGATATTTTCTAAAAATATTGGGACTGATTTACTTCATTAAATCAGCATTACTCCAAACACTCTTTAAAGTGTTTTCGAGTCTTCAAAATGATTTTTAAAAGTTAGAGCGGATCCCAAAACTCATTTTTATATATTTAAGATCTTCCTTTTTAAGGGGATTTAAATACTCGCTCAAAACCTGAGGGATCCGGCTCTGTGGTGTATTTTATATTCGCAACAAGGTTGCAGTTTTGGTAAATGAATTGATTACTTACCCAACGTTCGGGAAGTAAGTCCATCTATTTTAGTCGGCATAAGCAACATGGGCTCAGTGGGCGTCCATGATAGTGTAAGTGGCTCAGTGGGAGTCCATCAAATGCATAAGTGGCTGAGTGGCAGTCCAGCATAAGGTCCTATTGCGACCAGGGTGATGACCAGTGGGGAATTCGTCCATCTACTAGTAGAAAAGGTTATTTATTGGTATCTTTGCCTGATCAGCAAGATATCAGGTTTATGCCAAAATTCTTTCCTTTCCAAATTTATTGGATATTGCAATTCTGTTCATACTTTACATGACAGAGGTTTTCAGGAAACGTATGTATATATATAGGTGTATATACATATCGGGGCTTAATGAAGTATATCATAACTTCATTTCCTTCAAAATATTTCAAAGATTGAATCTATTCAAGTCTTATCTTGTAGTCTCATCAGTGTGATGAACTTTTGAAACTAATTATAACTTGAACGGTGGTAGTTCAAGTAGTATATGGAAAAGATATAAGTATATTGGAGTATCTTGTAACTTCATCTTTTAAACTTATATCTAGTAAATGATTATCGTATACATGACAAAGATTTTCAGAAAAACATTGAGACAAGGTTAGATATATGAGATCACCTTGCAACGATATTTTTATACAGTTATACACTGGAACTCTGTGTATATTATGCATGGAAGAGGACTTCCAAGATTTTGAAAAGTATATATGTATATATACTGAATATTTTGCGACTTCATCGCATTAAGATATCAAACTTGGTTCATTTCTTTTGACCAAGACTTTCATGAGTACTATGAGAAGGCTCATATACTGTAAATCATTATACATATTATTTTGGTGGGCATGTTGCTCACCCTTGCTTTCTTCTTTCATCACACAACAACAGATAGAAAAGATGAACAGGACCAAGCTCCCAATTCGCGAGCGGATAGGAAACGTTCCGCAGTTTTCTATAGGCGTTGATGTCGTTGTAGCTGAGGTATGAGCTACCAATAGTCTAGGCTTTCAACTTTTGATGTACCAGATTAGGTATATTTATGAATTGTAATAATGGCAAAGAAATGTAAATTTATTCAGAAACCCTTTTAAGGTGTAATGGCATATAATTTTGGAATAAAATGACTTGTGATTATTTTTGGATATTCATCTCTGAGATTATAACTTGTGGTGTGTGTATTTATTGTGGGGTCACAGTACAGAATAGTTGATTATTTATTAAGATTGGGTGTTATTAAGGGATATAGAACTCGTGACAACCCGGATCCCCGACCCCGGATTTGGGAGTGTTACAGTCAATAAGGGGATTCAGCAATCTGAAGACTATCATGAGATGATGGACTTCGTGAAGAACTGCAAGTTAAGTTTTGCTATGCTGGAATCACCCACAATTTATTGTGAAGTTGTTGAGGAGATGTGGACAACAGCAATCTACAACTCTACTGACAAAACCATCACTCTGACCATCAAAGGTAATGTTTTCTGTATCAATAGTGATGTCATTAAAGCATGTTTCAAGATTCCTGATGACAAAGTTACTGCACCACACACTGACACTGATATTGTCAATATGCTAAATTCCATTCATTATGCACTTCCTACTACAAAACTAAGTGAAATTAGAAGACTAGGTCTTAGGAAGGAATGGAGTTACTTGTGTGATGTAGTAACTAAGGTCTTTTCTGGAAAAATCAGCAATTTTGATTCTGTGAACATTTCCATGCTTAACATGCTATACATGCTAGTTACAGACAAATATTACAACTTAAGTGATCTGGTTGTGTATGAGTTAGGTTATAAACTAGGTGACTTAGCCAAAAGAGGAAAGAATATTTACTATGCTAGATTTTTTATGCTTTTGGCTAACCATCTTTGTGAAGAGATTGTACTTGAGAACCCAACCAACAAATTAGCGTGTTGGGTTCAAGAGAGAAGAATCATTGCAGATTTGAACAGAGCCAACCATCACAAGGATGTGCCAATGTTCTATTTTCCTGTAATGCTGGCACCTCAGGTAAGTGAGGTAAGTTCATCTACACTCTCAACTATTCCAATCTCTTCTATTTCTTTGACTTCAGGAATAGCTATGGCAACTGTGACAATGACCAAACAGTTGCCTACCAAAGCTGCCAAAACAACTGCAATTCTTAAATCCAAATCAAAGAAAACCCCCTCTGGTATCTCTCAAAAGGTACCAGTTGAAAATTCTACCAAACACAAAGAGGGGAGTGTGAAGGAGGGTAAGATAGGTGAGGGAAAGGGGGAAAATCAAAGAAACCCCAAGGATAAGGTTGGAGAGATAAGTGAGTCCCAGCCTAGCCACACTGCAGTTTCCCAACAAACTGCAGTGCTTAAAAAGGACAGAAGCTCACTTCTAGCTGCATCCTCCCAAAAGGATGTGGCTATTGAACAAAGCTCTCATCCAAGAGCACATGCCAAGAGGGTTAGGGACACAAGCCTACACCAAACTTACACTAGAAAGAAGAAATCCAAAACCACTGGGGATGCACAGGACACACACTTAGTGCAAACTGGTGCTAAAGACACAGTCCCTGCACCTTCTCAAATTCAGATTGATGTGGCTCCAATAAATGTGGAGTCACAGCCAAAATCTCTCTTGATAGAAGCCACTGAAACACAATACTCACCAACCAACTCGCTGGAAGTGGACATGATAAACACTTCAATTCCTGATTCCCCTTCTTTAACTCTGTTGGGGAAGCCAAAATCTAGTACAAGTGAGCATCATCTTTTAGATGATTTGTTGGCTCACTTGCCAATTCTTTCTGATTCTATTGTGACATCTGTGCCTCAAATAACTTCAATCAACACAGAGTCAACAATAGTTTCTCTTCCCACCTCATTCATTTCTACTCTCTCGATGGATATTGCTCATCCGTCGAGTAGTGATTGTATCCCGACGGATAAGCTTAACAGCAGTTATCCGTCGGATAGCTTTACCACTCACCCGACGGATATCATTTATCCGTCGAGTGTCTCTGCACAACTTTAAACTTTAATAATTTCAAGTGCAGAAGATTTGGTGGTAATACAATCACTCTTAGGACTGAGAGAGGAGAGTGTATTGAGTGAGAGGCTGGGTTGCTCCCAGGCAAAAGGAGAGGAAAAGAATGAATCTCAGCAATCCATTCATTCAGGATTGGCAAAAGTGAGTGAGAGGAGTCCCACCTTAGTTGGTGAAGGTGAGGGTGTGAGGGTGGGGAGCCAGGGTGAGACCCTGATGCAATAAAAGAGAGAACATGAGAGAAAAGCAGGTACTGGAGCAATAAGGATGGAGCCAGCCATTGCTAGTGAGTCAATGATTGTGGATGATGTTGAAAAGGAAAGACAATTTCAGCAACATTACAAAGCTGTAATTGATAACATTTCCTTGAATGCTGACACTTTTACTCACCCTGTTTCAGCCTATCAACTGTTGGCTGCTCAGGGCAATGTGGAGGCAGAGCAGACTTTACACTTAGTGCACACCACAGAATCTCTTCAAAGAGATAAAGCTGTTGACAACAGGATGCCTCCTCAAGCTGGAGAGCCATCTGAAGAATTTGGAGTAAATTCTGATGATGATGACTCTAGTTCTTTGAATGGAAGCATGAACTTAGGGGGAGCTGAAGGCCAAAGTTCTGCTTTAAGTTTACCTGAATGGGCATGGGCAAAGGACTTTACACCAGGATAATTTGAGGTGTCTTTGGTAAGACAAGTAACAGCTATTCAGCAAGCCCTTCAGGAAGTTTCAGATGCTGGTACCAAGGCTGTTCTTAAAGCTCATCTAGACTCCTTTCACTTAATGAAGATCCAACACTCTAGACAGAATATCAGTGTGGATGAATTGAAAAAGGAGATAGCTGACTTAAAGACATACAACTTTGAGAAACTGGATTCAAAAATGCCATATGGTACCATGCATGATATATTACAAAGGTTGAGAAGAGAATCAGATTCTGAAAAGAAGATAGCCAAGCTGGAGACCAGAGTTCAGGTTATTGAGAATTCAGTGGCCCTACTTCTTCAAAATCAACAGACTCAGACAAATCTTCTCATGCAACTGGCTAAAGCACAAGGCCTAACTCCTTCACGTGATGATAACAAAAAGGGGGAGAGAGAATCAAGTAAGGGGGAGAAAGGACCAACTAAGGGGGAGAACATTGTAGTTCAAATCAGCAAAGTAATTGTACCTTCAATTACTATCTCCAAGCCACCAGTTGCAGATGGTATAGATCTTATAAATGCAGCAGCAGCAAGTTTGAAAGATGCTAATAAAGAAGAGTTGACTCTGATCAACTGGAAAAAGATTGATGAGGAAATACAAAGAAAGTTTCAATTAGTCAAGGAACCAGATCAGTCAGCAATCCATCACTCTCATGTCAAGCTAATCAATGTGAATGAGATGAGCATGAACTATCTGGAGAAAGGACAATCTTCCTGCATCAAGACTACAAAGGCTGAGATGATTCTTAAACCAAGGGCAAACTATCCAAAGTCATCTTTGAAGAACCCTATGGATACTGTGTATGAGTCACCCAAGCCTGATGAAAAGAAGCTTCTATCAAGATCTATTCTTCTCTATAAAGATCCAGCTGATTCAGCCTCAAGAGAGAGAATTGCAAAGATATTCAGAAATGGGAAGGAAATTTGTGTGGTAGCTGGACATCCACAATTTGCTCAAGCAAAGGAAGAAGAAAAAGCCAGATTGAAGCAGGAAAAGAGGCAAGCTACTCTAGATGCAAAGAAGTCTAAACAAAAGAAAGAACAGTTTGCTATCTTGACCAAGCTACAGGCTGTGAACTCTTCTCAACAAATTCCCTCTCAACCAACTCAAGCTACTGGATCAAAGAAGAAGATTGAAGAACAGAAGAAATCTCCAAGAAAGAAAGAATTGGCTAAAAGAACAAAAAGAAAGTTCGATATTGTTAACAAGGAATTGGAAGATCAATTTCCAATGGAATCCACTAAAGCTGAAACTCAAGCATCAAAGCCCTCTGTGGTATTTGAAGACATAAGGGTGGTAGACCCCTACAGGAACATACATAGAGAGCCTATTGTGCCAAAGGATGAGCCAATAGAGTGGGATATATTACCAATTCCTGACTTCAACTTGCCAATTCTTACCAAGCCAAGAAGGACAAAATCAAGGGCAGTCAAGAAAGTGAAGCTGTCACCTCTCAAATCCAAGGCAGTAGTCAAAGCTCAACCCAAGATCAACAAGGAAGACTACTTGTACTTGTGTGACATCAAGGAATTTTCAGACCTAAACCGTTATCTGGAGGAGCTGGATGAGGTAAGGGCAATTGATGCATACAGAAACCTACCTGAAAGGTTGGTATTCAAGTACAAAGAAGGAAGGGAGATTCAGTGGCCTCTTCACAGGATACTTCAAGAAAGCCAAGCTGTGTTGATCAAAGTCTATTCATCCTTCAAGAAAAACTTTGGGTTTAATATAACTGCAAGAAGATTAGTATTGAAGAAGATTGAAGAGCTAAGGAGTGTTAGAGCCAAAGATGCACTACCCAAAACTCTTATCATCCCATACACAGGGAGAAGAGTGCATCTAAGGCCCTACTGGCTGATGGAATTCATGGATGACAAGGGTGTGAGAAGATTCTTCAAACTAGAAGACCAATTGAGTATCTCTAGCAATGAGACTCTTTTGGAAATGCAAGAAATGTTAGATCTCTCAGAATCTGATGAATTGGAATTCCACAGACAGCTCCAGAATCAAATTGAAGAAAACAACAGAAAGCTTGGAAGAAGATCCAGACCTTCAAGAAACTAGAAAAATCTGCTCAGGCTAGAGGAACATCTTGAATTGACTGTGAGCCAAACCTTGTATACCTTGTTTAAATTGAAGCACTTTCAGTTTTATCTACTTATCTTTAAAGATATATGTTTAGGATGTTTTGTTATCATCAAGTGTCACTTAATTTATGGCTACAATTCCAGTAGACATAAATTGGGGGAGATTGTTGTGAATATGTTGTGCACTTGATGATTACCTAAACAAAACATCTAAGTAGATTTTACTTAGTGAAATAATGTAGCACTCGACGGATAAGAATTATAGTCCCGACGGATAACTCAGTTTAAGTACCGACGGATGAGTAATTTATTATCCATTGAGTGAGTAGCTTATATAATGATAAGTTTGTAGCACAGTGTTGTATGCACCTTTGTATAGAATCTGTAGTAGCATATAAGTCATGTTGACTTTAACTAGATATGCAGAATAGGTTGATTAACTGTACATAAGCAATGTCTTGTAATTCTGTATAAGTGAAATGAAGTCAAGTGCCAAAATAGCTATCAACGGATGCTTAACAAAGCTTCGACGAATGATCAAATGACTTCAACGGATGTTCAAAATAGCAGTCGACGGATGATCAATTAAGTCATCGACAGATGATCTGAAAGTCGACGGATGATAATATCAAGATTCAAACATCAGTTGAACAGTGAAAGCTGACACACAGCCGTCGAGATTGGATACAAACACTGTGGAAGCCTATTAACTGGGTAATAGAGGACGAAAAACAGCAAAGATCAAGACTGTTAGATTTTATATTTATACAGTTCTTTTGACTTTGTAATCTTGGTAATATATATAAACCAAGAGAGTAGCAAATATAATATAACTAAGAAAACTAAGTGAGCTTAGAAACAAACACAGAGAAATCTTTGTAAGCACTATCTTTAGCATTTCCTGTGTTCTTAGTTGTTCTATCTTGTAAAAGCAGCTGTGAGCATTTCTGCACACAGAGTTCTCTCGATATATTAATATATATCTCTGGTGGAATTGTTTAAATCCACCAGAAAGTTTTTAAAGACTCTTGTTTTTAATTACTCTTGTTTTGATTCATTAAAGTTTATATTCCGCATTGTGCTAATCAAAATAGATATATCTATAATCGAGTTGAACATTTTTATTTCAAGAAAAAGGTAAAGAATTCCATTCAACCCCCCTTCTGTAATTTTTGCTATATTGTTAAGGGACTAACAAGTATTATTTTGATAATCTCTGAAATGTTCATTGGAAAGATGATACATATCTAATTTCCGGAACACAAGCTATTGCACATCTAGAAACAACAGAACAGAAGATTACAAATCCTGATATGCTGAATCATCTGAAAGCATCAACTTTAGTTTTCAGATCCTTACACACAGCTTATGAAGCAACTACTACTCAAATCAATCAGATCAAAGAATCATTTATTGCTTCAAAGCTGACTACTCTTCAGGAAGTTCAGAAATAAATCGCACCAATAGTTGTCAGGCAAACTGTAATTAAAGCCAGTCAATCTAGATTGGAAGTTAAACAAGCTAAAATGTCTGATCAACTTATAGAAGTATAGAATTTAATGGAGCTGATTCTTTCTCTACTGCTTGGTGATGATGCCAAAAGGGGGAGAAAATTGTTAAATCTAAATACAAACAGCTGACATTGATAAATACTGATGATGAAAATCCTGATGGAGGTAATAAGGGGTGACAGAAGGATGGTATAAGGAGAATAGGTGAAGAGCTGGTTGGATTTAGTGGTTCATCAAAAGCAATCACTAGATTTCAATCTAGAAAAGGTGGAGAAAGTAAGAGGAATGAAAGAAGAGTAGAAGATTTGGCTGTGAGTACAAAATGTTTTTGCTAAAATCTTCACAAGTTGCAACTTCTGCTAATGAAGACCAAGGTATTCTGGAGATAAAACCTAGTTTTGAAGCAAGTCAATATCTTTAAACTCTGAAAGTTAAAGGAAGAAAGACAACCCTGTTCTACAAGGATCCAAAGATTCAATTATTTGACTCTGAGGTAAGTAGAAGAATATTTGCAAGAGAAAATCCTGGAGTTGATCTTGAACAACTAAGGCAAATGGAGAAAGACTTCAAGAATTCTATGAAGACAACAAATGCTGATATTGCTATTAATTTTCAAGTACTTTATGAAGATGATCCTTCTAACAGGCCAACCAGAGGTGTAGTTATAAGGGAAATCAGTCAGGCAGAAGATTTCAAATCACAAGTTACTGTAATTGCTGACATAAAGCTTAAAGAAAAATAGAAGACATGAGAGAAGCCAAAGATTTCAAAGTCTAAAGCCAAAGATTGTTGGAAAGAAGAAGTCAGTATCTAAGGAAACTAAATCTCAAATGCTGATAGATCCAATATATACTGTAGTTCAGGCTTATGATACTGAAGAAAAATATAAAGAAGAAGAAATCAACCAAGCTCACCAAAGAAGGAATATTTATGGAGCTGATTGGGCTGATGAACTGAAGTTAACCGCTTACACTACTCAAGTTAAAGAAGCAGTTCAGATTAAAGAGTAAAGTATGATATTCACTGAAGCAAGATTGAATATGCATACTTGATTCCTGCATTTAGATAGTTTTGACATCATCAAATAGAACTTGTCCATATTTCTATAATGAACAAGTTGGGGGAGATTGTTAGGAGCAATTGATGATATCAAGCAGAAACTATCAGAAATTTACATCAGAACTTATATCAACGGATGATGATATCGACGGATAATGATATCGACGGATGATGGTGTGAACGGATGATGTAATCAGTATTTGTCACATCACTTGATCTTCGATAAGGAAAAGGAAACTGGGACTCAAAGCGGTGAAGGACTATATCTCAGAAGCATTGTACAGGTTTCCTTGTTATTAATAGAATAGGATTCCTTATACATTATGTAGCTATGCTCTATATAAAGCACAGATTAGGTTCATGATATACGTATTGTGACATTGTTATATCTTTCGCATAACCTAACAGCTCTCAGGGATATTTGTTCATCCTTTCGAGATTGTACATTTGTAATAAGTTTTTATCAGTTAATATAAAAACTATTGATTCTGTTGAAGCTTTTTCGAATAGGTTGTATTAACTGTATTCACCCCCTTATACAGTTGATTAAGGGCCTAACATAGCTCATTCGTTAATGTTTGTATAGTCATCCGTTGAGGTTTTGTAGATTAACAATTGAAGTTGTTTTTATAGCAGTTGATACTCTTTCACTTATACAAAATTACAAGGCATATTATATTTACAATTAACCCACCTATTTTGTATGTCTCCCTAGTAGTCAACATGACTTATAACTAAAACTCCCAAATCCCCCTACTTCTAGTGTACATAATGTGCTACATACTTATTCATATAAGTTATTCTTTCAACAGATAGATAAACATGGTTATCCTTTGAAAGCTACAAATGACATTTAATGAATCTACTTAAGGTTTTTTTGGTGAATTATCATCAAGAATACAATATATTCCTAACAATCTCCCCTAATATGTTTAGTGAAATTATAGGCATAAATTGAGGTTGACTTGATGATAACAAAACACCCTTTAAAAACTAATACATTAAAAAGTAGATAAACTACAAAATGCTTCAATTGAAAAAATTGAACAAAGAAGGGAAATAATATTTATGTATCATTTTCAAGGTGCTCCTCTAGACTGAGCTGGTCATTTCTTTTTCCTTAAATCCCTTGTCTTTTTTCCCAGCTTCTCATTAGTCTCCTCAATCTGGTGTTGGAGTTCTCTATAGAATTCAGGTTCATTTTCATTGTTGATATCCAGCATCTCCCGCATTTACTTGAGAGTATCATTGCTTGATATTTGGAGCTGGTCTTCAAGTCTGAAAAATCTTCTAACAAATTTTTCATCTCTAAATTTCATCATCCAATAAGGTCTAAAATACACTTTATCACCGGTATTGGTATAGTCAATACTCTAGGTAGTGCATTTGGATATTTCTAGCTTTGTCTGATTTGGTTGATCTTGCTGAGTACTTCTGATTTGGCCACTTTGGTGAATCTAAAATCTTTTTTCATTGCAGAGAACACCTTAACTAGGACATTATAGCCTTCATTAAGAATTCTGTAGAGAGTCCATATAATCTCATTGCCTCCCTTGTATCTGAACACCAATCTTTCTAGCAGCTTGTAGGAAGTATCAATTTCCCTTCATCCTGTTCATCCAGGTAAAGATTGATGTCTGAAAAATCTTTGATGTAACATATAAAGAGTTGATCCTCCTTGTTGAGTGTAGGCTTAGACTTGTAGATGGCTTTGGTTTGAGGTAGGGTTGGCTTTGTTCCCGTATTTTTCTTTCTTGGGTTTCTCTTCTTTGTGGGTAGTGGTATGTTTAGATCAGGAATTGGTAAACTATCCCAATCTATAGGCTCATCCTTTGGTATTATGGATTCACCATAAAAATTAACCTCGGGGTTGACCTTGATCTCAGCTCCTTCCATAGTTGTTGCAGGTGGTTTGTAACGCCCTCCAGACCCGGGTATAAGTCTGGGGGTTACGAGCTAATCACCAAACCTGTACAAGCTTATTAATAAATAATAGAGAAATGAAACTAAACCCCTTTAACACTAACCATGACCTTTTTAGGTTGAAGTATAAAAACAAGAACCACTAACTACTTTTATTACAAACCAACATTTAAAATCTCACAAACTCTCTTTATTACAAACCATTGTCTAATTTATTTTAAACTAAGTTTAGCTTTTATTCAAACACACACACTATCTATCAACACTCCACCTGCTCGGGCAACTCAAAGCTTTCTTCCTAGATTGGGATCAACACCTTGGGTATGAGAGGATCCCTGGCTTGACCCGCTTCTTTACCACTCGTGTCCTAATAGGTTTCATATTCATTCTTAACTGAAAACAATAAGGTGAATAACAACAAAAGGGGTGAGCCCAAAATTGCTCAACAAGTCTACAAAATATAAACAGTGTTAAAGCAATATAAGTGAATCCGTAACCCAGGTATATCTGCAAGATATAACCTCACAAGAATAGAAAGAAGGCCATTACTGGCGAATATAAACGAACTAAACTGGACTCAAGTTCGCAGCTATACCCTGCTGATTATCCAGGATATAGTGCAGATCTATATCTCACTATATAGATCCCGTCGGGCACCCAGGCACTACGACCCGTCTCAAGGATCCGGTTATGTCCCGGTCCTTAGGATTAAGTAAACTTAATCCCAAAAGTAATATTATCCAGTCTCTGGAATAACAACCGGAATAATCGGTATGCTTTGATATATTCTAATCACCATAATATATCAATAATTGTGAGTAACAATTGGAATATGAATAATGAATTCAAATGAAAAGAATAAATCAAGAATCGAAATGAATTATGAACAAGAGAATTAAAAGAATGCAAATGTAATAAGAATCTGAAGAGAATATCACTATTCTGGAAAATAGAATAGAGGAGAAACTTGCCTTCTGCGTGATTTTCTGCAATTAACTCACTTTCATCTATCACCTACTTGACCTGCCATGCTGGCTTAGCTTCTGTTAGCAAAATAGACTGGTTAAGTCATTTTGTACTTCAGTTGCATCTTGAATTGACTTCATTTTATTCCTATTATCAACCCATACGCTTATGACCGACTCGTATATTACATATAAGCAAGTAAGACTCGATTAACCACATAATACACATAAGCACATAAGCACATAATCATTTTTATAGTTAAAATAATTTTTAGAATCAAAATCGACTTGCTGATTGCTCCGTTGATCACCTTCTTCTTCATTTCCCATTTTTCCGGAATTTTTCGGATTCGTCCCGGCACGTAGTTCGACGGATAATCAAGCAATCAATAAGGTCAAATAATTTCTAGAAGAAATTAGGTCTTTATATTATTTTTAATGAAAAGAATTTATTTTTCTCAGAAAAATGGCTTTCGTTTCGCTCAAAACGGACTAACGGTCTAATTACTCTTAATTAAACATTGTTAATTCAATTTATTATTCAATATAAATAATTATTACAAATTTTTAAATCCTAAAATAATTATTTAAGAAAAATCCAAGTCAAAAATAAATTTTCTATAATTTTTGGAGTTAAAATGAATAAGTTATGGTTTATTGAAAATTATGTGATCAATTATCGAAATAATTAATCACTTTTTAAATATTAAATAAATAAATAACTAATGAATAATTAATAAATATTTATTTAATAATTTAAAATAATTAATCCCTAATTATTAGGATTAATCACAACTTATTACAATTATTTACAACTTATCTTTATTTATTCGATTAGATCGATTATTTATAAGTAAATAATCGATACGATCAACTGATACGATAACTGTCGAATAAATAAACTATTATCCGAATCAGAATTCAATTCACCAATCAATTACTCACATTTCTACGAGTTATTCATTTTATTCCCTTATTTATCGAATCGTTTCTCGTAATATTCGATCAATATAATCCTTAAATATTAACTATTAAATAATAAATAAATAAATAGATAAATGATTAAATAAATAATTAAATACTTAATTAAATCACTAAATTCGAATTTATAAATTTATAAAATAATTTAGGAATTATTAATACTATTGTACAGAAATTAAAAACTAATTTTTAATTGATTTTCAGAATTAATAAATCTAATTTCTGTTTTATAAAATATAATTAAATAATTAAAATTCAGAAACAGAAATCAGAAAACTGATTTGGGCTTTTTAGGATCAGACCCGAGTCATCCTTCCAGGTTAACGGGTTGGTATTCGGGTTAGTATGAACACCGGGTCAACCCGCCGGTTTCTGCAGCCACTCCGGCCACCGACCATGTTTTCCGACGAGCGTGTTCTGAGCTTCCAGATGATCGTTTGCCCGAGTTCTTGGTCCCATTCGATTCCTCTGTGTTGCAGCCATCTCACCACGGTGTCGAAATCCCCTGACCACCGCCTCACCGCCATCTCCGGCCAAAAACGAAGCTCCTCCGGTGGTTTAAATCAGAAAAATGGGTTTTGCTTAAACGGAAACCAAATTCGATGATTCGGGTGTCAAATCAAAGCTTAAACTATTTACAATTAATCCCCAACCATCACAACAATCACAGATCAATCGAAAATTCAGAAATTTAAAAACAAAATTGTCAAAATTTCAAGACTTCGTTCTTAGTCTCCAGGGATTATATAATCAAAATAAGTATACGAAATCATTCCTAAACTCGGGATAAAGCTATCTGGATCAACCAAAACATCAAACGATTCTTAAATTAAAAACCCCTAAATCGAACATGAACCCTAAAAATCAAATTGAAAATCAAAGATATAAAACATGAAATTGATTATACCAATCGAAAGTAGAGATCAAGAGCTTTGCAACGACTACTTGCTTGATTTGGAGATCAGAAACACGATGAAATCTCTGCTTGAAGTCAAGAACTCAAGAACCCTAATTCAGGAAAATTGGGAATATTTGCTGAATTTTCTGATTTTAATTAATTAAATTAATAATAATTAGGGTATTTATAGCTGCAAAATTAATACTCCTAAATAAAATTAAGGGGCTAATTATACATTTAATAAAAATATTTGGCCCTAATTTTCATAATTTTTGGGTATTAAAATTTAATTTATAAATATTTTATATATACAATATATATGCCAAAATTTCCCAAAAATTGTGAATAATGCAAAAATACAAAGAAATGGTATAAATAAAAGTCCTATAATTTTAAAAAAATAAAAATGTGATTTTTGTGGGGTTTTTAACACCCAATGGGGCCCGAAAATGTCATTTTTCGTAAAACGAGAAAATTTATAAAATATCTAGATGTTCAGAATAATGCGATTGTAAAGGCTGTTTGATGAAAAATAAGGCCCATTATTTTATTTGAAATACTGGCTTTAAAAATCATTGTTTGGGTCGTGAAACGTTTGAAATAAAAGCTATGAATGTGAAATAAAATACCTGAAAAATACCTGAAAAATACCTTAAAAATACAGAAATGACACGGGATACACGTAACACATAACCCTTAGGGTTTAACAGATAATCACACATAAATGACATACTAATACACATATTTTATTATAAATATGATATAATACAATATAAATTTCCCGGTCGTTACATTCTCCTCCCCTTAATAGGATTCTGTCCTCAGAATCTTCTATGAAAACAACTGAGGATATTTTTCTAACATCTCACTTTCAAGTTCCCAGGTTGATTCTTCAACCATAGGATTTCTCCACAATACTCACACTAAATATACGGACTTATTTCTCAATACTTTCTCTCGCCGATCTAAAATTCTTACTGGCTGTTCTACAAAAGACAAATCAGGTTGGATATCTATCGGTTCATATTCTATTACATGCCTAGAATCAGGATTATATCGCTTAAGCATTGACACGTGAAACACATTGTGAATATGTTGCATATGAGGCGGTAAAGCTAATTCATATGCAAGTTTTCCTACTTTCTTCAGAATTTCAAATGGTCCGACATATCATGGCTTCAATTTACCCTTATTGCCAAATCTAGTCAATCCTTTCCATGGTGATATTTTGAGTAACACGTTTTCTCCTTCCTGATAGTCTATATCCTTCCTTATTTGGTCTGCATGTTTGCATTGTCTGTTTTGTGCCGCATCGAGTCGTTTCCGAATAAGTTTAATCTTTTCTTTAGTCTGTTGGATTAATTCTGGACCCAAAATTTTCCATTCTCCAACTTCATCCCAATGTACTGGTGATCTGCATTTTCTTCCATATAGTGCTTCATATGGTGGCATTCCAATGCTGGCGTGGTAGCTGTTATTGTAAGAAAATTCCACTAGAGGTAAATGCTCATCCCAACTGCCTTCAAAATCGATCGCACAAACTCGTAGCATGTCTTCAATCGTTTGGATAGTTCTCTCACTTTGCCCGTCGGTTTGTGGATGATAAGCGTTACTCATGTTTAATTTTGTTCCAATACATTCTTGAAATTGTCTCCAAAATCTTGAGTTGAAATGAGGATCTCGATCAGACACGATAGATATTGGAACTCCATATCGCATCACAATTTCCTTGAGATACAAATGCACTAGCTTCTCAAGCGAAAATCTTTCGTTAATTGGTAGAAAATATGCCGACTTCGTGAGTCTGTCAATAATTACCCATATCGCATCATGATTTGCCCTAGTCCTCGGCAGTCCTACTATAAAATCCATCGCTAGATGTTCCCATTTCCATTCTGGAATGTCTAACGGTTGTAATAATCCGCTCGGACATTGATGTTCCGCTTTAACTCGCTGGCATGTGTAGCATTTACACACCCATTCTGCTATTTCCTTCTTCATGTTCGGCCACCAAAAGTTTTCCTTGAGATCGCGATACATTATTGTGCTTCCTGGATGAATGAAATACTTTGAACTGTGCGCATCTCGCATTATTTCTTCTTTTAATTTTGCCACATTAGGGATCCAGATTCTCGATGCAAAGCATAAAATTCCTTCATTATCTTTCTGAGTTGCGATCTCTTCTCCCATTAAGTCGTCATCTTGATTCATCACTTCATCTTGACAACAACGAATCTTCTCTAGCAACTCTGGTTGGAAAGTCATAGCGTAGATAGTTCCTGCAGATTCATTAGGAATACGAATCTCGATTTCCAATTTGTCAAATTCCTTAGCTAATTCTTCACATGAAGTTAACTGATTCAATCTTTCTTTCCTGCTCAAAGCATCCGCTACAACATTTGCTTTCCCTGGATGATAACTGATCGTGACATCATAATCTTGAATCAATTCCAGCCATCGACGTTGTCGCATGTTCAGTTCTTTTTGCGTAAAGATATACTTCAGACTTTTATGATCCGTATAGATTTCACATTTTTCACCGTAGAGATAATGTCTCCAAAGCTTCAATGCAAATACGATCGTTGCCAATTCTAGATCATGCGTAGGATATTTCTGCTCATGGGGTTTAAGTTGTCTCGAAGCATATACGATGACGTTACCGTGCTGCATCAATACACATCCTAGCCCGCGATACGAAGCGTCGCTGAAAATAACAAAATTCCCTTGCTCGTCTGGCAATACAAGTACCGGTGCGGTTACTAATCGATTCTTCAACTCTTGGAAACTTTCTTCACATTTATCATTCCATACAAACTTTTCACTTTTTCGAGTTAACTTGGTCAACGGCATTGCTATTTTTGCAAAATCTTTGACAAATCTTCGATAATACCCTGCCAATCCCAAGAAACTTCGAACTTCTGTCGGTGTCTTTGGTCGTTCCCAATTCAACACAACTTCAATCTTCGCTGGATCGACTTGGATGCCTTCTCTACTGATGATATGCCCTAGAAATTGTACTTCCCTTAACCAGAATTCACACTTTGAGAATTTTCCGTACAGTTGCTCTTTCCTCAGAATTTCCAAAGCTATCCTCAAGTGTTCTGCATGCTCTTCTTCCATCTTGGAATAAATCAAGATGTCATCAATGAATACAATCACGAATTTGTCCAAATATTTCTTGAATACCCTGTTCATCAAATCCATGAATGCAGCTGGCGCGTTTGTCAAACCAAATGCCATTACAAGAAACTCATAATGTCCATATCTCGTACAAAACGCAGTCTTGGGAATGTCTTCAGCTTTAATCTTCAATTGATGATAGCCTGATCGCAAATCTATCCTCGAAAACCACGCAGTTCCTTTTAGCTGGTCGAACAAATCGTCAATTCTCGGTAAAGGATACTTGTTCTTAATAGTGAGCTTAATCAACTCCCGATAGTCGATGCATAATCGCATGCTGCCATCCTTCTTCTTTACGAATAACACTGGTGCACCCCATGGGGATACACTAGGTCGTATGATGCCTCGGTCTAGAAGATCTTACAATTGCATTGACAATTCCTTTATCTCGACTGGAGCCATTCGATACGGAGCTTTCGAAACTGGTTCTGTACCTGGTGCTAGATCAATCGTGAACTCAATTTCTCGATCTGGCGGTAACCCTGGAAGCTCGTCTGGAAAGACGTCCGGAAACTCACATACAACTGAAATGTCTTCTATTCTAGGACTTTCTTTTTCAGTATCTAAGACGTAAGCTATATACACTTCACAACCTTGTCGAAGCAATCGTTTGGTCTGCATCACGGTGAGAAATTTCTTCCGCTGTTTTTCGCCCTTGAATATTACCGTTGCATTTTCCGCAGTTTGCAATTTAACTTTCTTATCCGCGCAATCTATCTGAGTTTTATGACATGCTAACCAATCCATTCCCAAAATAATATCGAATTCTCCTAGCTTAAAAGGAATTAAGTCTACAGAAAAAATGATGTCCACCTATTTCTATATTACACGCAGGACACACTCGATCCACTGGAACTTGGTCGTCATTCACTAATTTTATAATTAACGTCTCGCCCAACCATTTGATTTCACAATGTAACTTATCAAGAAATTCTTTATAAATAAATGAACGGGTAGCTCCAGAATCAATCAATACTTTTGAATCTACAGAATTCACCAGAAGCGTACCTGCGATCACAATTGGGCTCTGCACTGCTTCTTTCATCGTCATGTTAAAAGTCCTTGCTTTGGGTTGATTCGGCGGTGGTGGCGGAGGTAATGCCAATACTTTCAGAATACTGGCTGCCATTGCTGGTTATTTACAATTCCTAACGATATGTCCTTTCTTTCCGCATTGGTAGCAAATGATTTCTGTTGTTTTTCCTGTTGGACATTCATTAGAGTAGTGCCCTTTCTGCTTGCATTTGAAACATATCACATCTGCTTTAATACATATGCCGGTATGCTTGCGTCCACAAGTTTTGCAATACGGAACTGGAACCTTAACAATTCCCTGCTGTTTGGAGGCTTGGAAACGATTACCTGCTTTTTGTGTACCCTGTCCTATCCTTTTGAAATTCAAATTTGCCCGGGCTTGAAATCCCGGCTTCCTGCTGGAACGGTCTTTGAAATTTCCCTGTCCTCTGTCTCGTTGAGATCTTTCACTTTCTCCTTCGATGATCAAAGATTTTTGGACTACAGCAGTATATGTTGTTAATTCAAAAACTGTGACCTGTCCACGTATCCATGGTCGTAATCCCTCTTGAAATCTCTGAACTCATTTCTCTTCAGTGTCCACCTGTTCTGGAACAAACCTAGCCAATTCATTAAATTTGGCTTCATACTCGGTTACAGACATACTCCCATGCTTCAGTTCCAAAAACTTTATCTGCATCTGATTCATTACGTAGTGAGGAATATGCTTTTCTAAAAACAACTCTTTAAACCTATCCCAAGCAATAACATCTTCACCCTCTAAAGCCTTTTTAGATTCCCACCAATAATTTGCCTCTCCCTTCAACAAGTAACTAGCAAAATCAGTCTTCTGGTCCTCACCTATCTTCACTAGTGTAAACGCTTTCTCTATTTCTTTTAACCAGGTGGTAGCTTTAATAGGATCAGTAGACCCATCAAATTATGGAGGTTTAACTGACTGAAACTGCTTAAAAGTAACAACATGTAATGCTGGTGGTAATTGAGGCTCGGGACGAGGTGGCTGTTGTAACATTTGTTGTTGAATTTGCTGTTGTTGATGCTGCATCTGCCCACATCATTACCATCTATTGTTGCATCAGATGGAATAATTGGTTCATGGTTTCATTAGTCTGACCTTCGGAATTGCTGTTAGAAGTCTCAACCCTAGTCTTTCTTTTTGGTGCCATCTTCTACTGATAATAAAATAGGTGATATTTCTTTAACAGTTTAATAAACAATTGACAGTAGGTAAGAAAAAAATTTATCCGGTATTAATAACATGATTTAAATCAAGAAAACAGTTGCTGAATGTAAAAACTGGAAATGTAAACAGTTAAATAAAATGGTTGTTCTTTTCTTTTCTGTTTCTTTTTCTCTCTTTTTCTCTTTTTTTTTCAACAGGAATTATAATATGGAAAGCTGGAAAAACAATAAGGTGAAAGTAAATGCTGTAAAACTATAAAGACTTAAATTTAAATAAAAGAAATTTGAAAAGTTCAGTTTATATATATGACACCAGCCTCAGGTGTAAATGCTTGATACAAAAAGTCTCGCTCTGCTGGTAATTACCGCGGCTACAAGTCATACTACCACTACAGGTCAAAATCCTAATACAGGTTAATCTACTAATACACACGTACACACTACTCACTAGGTTATACTATGCTGCCTCTATATACATCTGTACTCTGAAGTTACTGTCTCAACTGTCACTGTCTCAGAACCTAGGCGGAATACGCCTAAGCTCCTCTTTAAGTGCCTGGACCAAAGTCTGTGCCAAGCGAAATATCCGATAGAACTCTGCAAAAGAAGGAGGTCCATCATGGGTCAAATCATCAAGCTCCCAAGTAGCACTCATCAACACTGACTGTAATCGCTGTCTCATATAGTAATCTGGCTGTAGGGCCGCTAACGGTCCTCTATCCCTATGATCAAACAGATGCATGATCTCTCGACACTGTGCCTACCAATACTCCACATCATCCCTCATAACTCTATACTCATGGTATGGTACCATGTATGGCTGAGAAACCTGACCTACCGATTCCTGTGAAGGAACCCTCGGAATACCTGCACCCTGCTGTGGTAATCCTAGCTGTAGATCCACATCATGCTCTCCCATCCCCTCGACTGGAATCATCTGGAACACATCCGGCTCTGGGGCATGCACTGGGATAGGAGGTAACAATGGTGGTGGTGGTAATTCCTGCTCAATACCCAGTATAAACTGGTGCTCAACTGGTAAATGAACCATCGGCTCGAAGAACTCAAATGGATCAAACATCTCTATGGGGTCATAAACTATCCCCTGAACTGGTGGTACCGGCTCCTGTGGCAATGGTGGTGGAGGTGGTAAAGGAGGAAACATAAACTCAGATACTGGAGGTATAACTGGTGCTGCTGGCCCAGTGACTGTCCTCTCGGAAGATGCAGAATAACCAGAAGATGCCATCTGATAATATACCAAAGAAAAGAAAAGATTACTAGACAATCTTAAGATTTATACTTTCCTATCCTAATCTGACCTAAATCCTAACACTATTCTTCCTAGTTTAACTATCCCTATCTTATGTGATCTCCCTATCTTATCTTAATCCTAATGTTCTTGATTTCAGGGACCAAACCTACAGCTCTGATGCCAAACTATAACGCCCTCCAGACCCGGGGTATAAGTCTGGGGGTTACGAGCTAATCACCAAACTTGTACAAACTTATTAATAAATAATAAAGAAATGAAACTAAACCCCTTTAACACTAACCAGGACCTTTTTAGGTTGAAGTATGAAAACAAGAACCACTAACTACTTTTATTACAAAATAACATTTAAAATCTCACAAACTCTCTTTATTACAAACCATTGTCTAATTTATTTTAAACTAAGTTCAGCTTTTATTCAAACAAACACACTATCTATCAACACTCCACCTGCTCGGGCAACTCAAAGCTTTCTTCCTGGATTGGGATCAACACCTTGGGTATGAGAGGATCCCGAGGCTTGACCCGCTTCTTTACCACTCGTATCCTGATGGGTTTCATATTCCTTCTTAACTGAAAATAATAAGGTGAATAACAACAAAAGGGGTGAGCCAAAAATTGCTCAACAAGTCTACAAAATATAAACAGTGTTAAAGCAATATAAGTGAATCCGTAACCCAGGTATATCTGTAAGATATAACCTCATAAGAATAGAAAGAAGGCCATTACTGGCGAATATAAACGAACTAAACTGGACTTAAGTTCGCAGCTATACCCTGCTGATCAGCCAGGATATAGTACAGATCTATATCTCACTATATAGATCCCGTGGGGCACCCAGGCACTATGGCCCGTCTCAAGGATCCGGTTATGTCCCGGTCCTTAGGATTAAGTAAACTTAATCCCAAAAGTAATATTATCCAGTCCCTGGAATAGCAACCGGAATAATCAGTATACTTTGATATATTCTAATCACCAGAATATATCAATAATTGTGAGTAACAATTGGAATATGAATAATGAATTCAAATGAAAAGAATAAATCAAGAATCGAAATGAATTATGAACAAGAGAATTAAAAGAGCGCAAATGTAATAAGAATCTAAAGAGAATATCACTATTCTGGAAAATGGAATAGAGGAGAAACTTGCCTTCTGCGCGACTTACTGCAATTAACTCACTTTCGTCTATCACCTACTCGGCCTGCCTTGCTGGCTTAACTTCTGTTAGCAAAATAGACTGGTTAAGTCATTTTGTACTTCAGTTGCATCTTAAATTGACTTCATTTTGTTCCTATTATCTACCCATACGCTTATGACCGACTCGTATATTACATATAAGCAAGTAAGACTCGATTAACCATATAATACACATAAGCACATAAGCACATAATAATTTTTATAGTTAAAATAATTTTTAGAATCAAAATCGACTCGCTGATTGCTCCGTTGATCACCTTCTGCTTCATTTCCCATTTTTCGGATTCGTCTCGGCACGTATTTCGACGGATAATCAAGCAATCAATAAGGTCAACTAATTTCTAGAAGAAATCAGGTCTTTATATTATTTTTAATGAAAAGAATTCATTTTTCTGAGTAAAATGGCTTTCGTTTCGCTCAAAACGGACTAACGGTCTAATTACTATTAATTAGACATTGTTAATTCAATTTATTATTCAATATAAATAATTATTACAAATTTTTAAATCCTAAAATAATTATTTAAGAAAAATCCAAGTCAAAAATAAATTTTCTATAATTTTTGGAGTTAAAATGAATAAGTTATGGTTTATTGAAAATTATGTGATCAATTATCAAAATAATTAATCACTTTTTAATTATTAAATAAATAAATTACAAATGAATAATTAATAAATAATTATTTAATAATTTTAAATAATTAATCCCTAATTTTTAGGATTAATCACAACTTATTATAATTATTTACAACTTATCGTTATTTATTCAATTAGATCGATTATTTATAAGTAAATAATAGATACGATCAACTGATACGATAACTGTCGAATAAATAAACTATTATCCGAATCAGAATTCAGTTCACCAATCAATTACTCGCATTTCTACGAGTTATTCGTTTTATTCCCTTATTTATCGAATCGTTTCTCGTAATATTCGATCAATATAATCCTTAATTATTAACTATTAAATAATAAATAAATAAATAGATAAATGATTAAATAAATAATTAAATACTTAATTAAATCACTAAATTCAAATTTATAAATTTATAAAATAATTTAGGAATTATTAATACTATTGTACAGAATTTAAAAACTAATTTTTAATTGATTTTCAGAATTAATAAATCTAATTTCTGTTTTTATAAAATATAATTAAATAATTAAAATTCAGAAACAGAAATCAGAAAACTGATTTGGGCTTTTTAGGATCAAACTCGGGTCATCCTTCTGGGTTAATGGGTCGGTATTCGGGTTAGTATGAACACCGGGTCAACCCACCGGTTTCTGCAGCCACTCCGGCCACCGGCCATGTTTTCCGACGAGCGTGTTCTGAGCTTCCAGATGATCGTTTGCCCGAGTTCTTGGTCCCATTCGATTCCTCCGTGCTGCAGCCTTCTCACCACGGTGTCGAAATCCCCTGACCACCGCCTCACCGCCATCTCCGGCCAAAAAAGAAGCTCCTCCAGCGGTTTAAATCGGAAAAACGGGTTTTGCTTAAACGGAAACCAAATTCGATGATTCGGGTGTCAAATCAAAGCATAACCTATTTACAATCAATCCCCAACCATCACAACAATCACAGATCAATAGAAAATTCAGAAAATTAAAAAAAAATCGTCAAAATTTCAAAACTTTGTTCTTAGTCTCCCAGGGGTTATATAATCAAAATAAGTATACGAAATCATTCCTAAACTCGAGATAAAGGTATCTGGATAAACCAAAACATCAAACGATTCTTAAAACCCCTAAATCGAACATGAACCCTAAAAATCAAATTGAAAATTAAAGATATAAAACATGAAATTGATTATACCAATCGAAAGTAGAGATCAAGAGCTTTGCAACGACTACTTACATGCTTGATTTGGAGATCAGAAACATGATGAAATCTCTCCTTGAAGTGAAGAACTCAAGAACCCTAATTCTGGAAAATTGGGAATATTTGCTGAATTTTCTGATTTTAATTAATTAAATTATTAATAATTAGGGTATTTATAGCTGTAAAATTAATACTCTAAATAAAATTAAGGGGCTACTTATACATTTCATAAAAATATTTGGCCCTAATTTTCATAATTTTTGGGTATTGAAATTTAATTTATAAATATTTTATATATAGAATATATATGCCAAAATTTCCCAAAAATTGTGAATAATGCAAAAATACAAAGAAATGGTATAAATAAAAGTCCTATAATTTTATAAAAATAAAAATGTGATTTTTGTGGGGTTTTTAACACCCAATGGGGCCCGGAAAAGTCATTTTTCATAAAACGAGAAAATTTATAAAATATCTAGATGTTCAGAATAATGCGATTGTAAAGGCCGTTTGATGAAAAATAAGGCCCATTATTTTATTTGAAATACTGGCTTTAAAAATCATTGTTTGGGTCGTGAAACGTTTGAAATGAAAGCTATGAATGTGAAATAAAATATCTGAAAAATACCTTAAAATACAAAAATGACACGGGATACACGTAACATGTAACCCTTTGGGTTTAACAGATAATCACACATAAATGACATACTAATACACATATTTTATTATAAATATGATATAATACAACGTAAATTTCCCGGTCGTTACATGGTTGACTTGTTGGCATAGGTTGAGATGGTTCACTTTCCTTTTCTGTAGCTCTACTTTGCCTTTTTGCTTTGACCTTTACCCTATTTCCTTTAGCCCATTTTGGATTTTCTTCTTTCTTCTCAGTTCCCGTTGAAGTTGCAGGCATCTCCAATTTTCTTTTAACTCCTTTAATGCCCTGCTTCTTCCTTCTTTTTTGAGCTCCTAGCCTTTGCGTTTCCTCATCTTTAGCTTCCCCAAACTGAGGATGCCCAGTCATTACACATAGAATCTTTACATATCTGTAAATTTTGGCTATTCTTGATCTTAAGATGGCATCCTTGGTTGTTTTGAAACTTGCAATATATATACCCATCAGCTTTTTTCATCAGGTCTAGGTGGACAGTAATCAACCAACATTGGGTGCTTTGTTAAAACCGTGACACTTGTTAGTTTGGGCTTTAGTACCACAAAGTTCTTGAGTTCATTTTTCATCGAAGGTTCACTCTTTTCTCTTTTTCCTAGCTTCATTTCATTTATGGTAATTGTTTGATATATTTGTGATATCATGTCTAATCTGATTTGTTTAGTTTCAGAACTTATTATGAGAATATAAGAACTTAACTGGAAATCAGAACTTATTGAACACAGGAAGTTATCAGAACTTAAGGCGTCAGAACTTATATCAGGACTTAAGTACGGATACACTTCAGGGATAAAAAGTGGCTGATTTACAGGAGATGATCTGGATTAAACAAGTAAAGATTTGCATGAAGAATTAGACATCTATAGGACTGCAGTAGATAATCTCTGATTGATATATTCTAGGAAACAGAATCATTATCATATCAATTGGTAGTTATCTTGTAACTGTGTAATATATAAACACCGATTAGGGTTTACACTATAGGTGTTATCATTCACGAGAATATTATTCATTGTAACCCTAACAGCTCTTAGTGATATCATACATCACTGAGAGAGTAGATTAAACCTACTGTAACAGAGTTTGATATATTGAATAAACTTGTTTTCTGTTACATACTTGTGTTCATAATCGAATTGATTGTAGATACTATATTCAACCCCTTTCTATAGTATCATTGAGGCCTAACAAGTGGTATCAGAGCCAATCTGTTAAGCTTAAAAATAGTTAAGATCCAAACAAACAATCAATCATGTCTGATCAAGCAAAAATACCAGACCCTCAAGAACCTGCAAAGGTTCAACCCTTTCAAAACACCAGTAGATATGAAACCATTAGGGTTCCTTTGCTCAAGGTGTCTGAGTACCCTGTATGGAGTGTGAAGATGGTCATGTTTCTGGAAGCTACAGATCTAGAATATTTAGAGAGAATTTATGATGGTCCAAACAAGCCCACAAAGCTTTCTATTGCAGTTGGGAATGAGCCACAGAAGATGATTCCCAAAGAAAAGAGAGAATACACCACTGAAGACATCTCTTCACTAGGCAAGGATGCAAAAGTAAGACACATGCTTCATAGTGCACTCGACAATGTCATGTCAAACAGGGTGATTGGATGCAAGACTGCAAAAGAAATCTGGGATGCATTGGAAGTGAGATGTCAAGGAACCAATGCCATCAAAAAGAACAGGAAGACAATACTCACACAGGAGTATGAGTACTTTGACTCAAAATCTGATGAGTCACTAACTGAGACATATGACAGATTCACAAAGCTGTTGAATAATCTGCCACTAGTGGATAAGGAATATGATCCAGAAGATTCAAATCTGAAATTCCTACTAGCTCTTCCTGAAAAGTGGAATTTGAAAGCTATTACAATAAGAGACAACTATGAACTTGCTGATATGTCTCTTGATAAAATCTATGGGATACTCAAGACTCATGATCTTGAGATGGAGTAAAGAAAGAAGAGGCATGGAGTGATGTCTAAGACAGTTGCTTTAAAGGCTGAAGAAAAGCCAATTGTCTCTAAGAAGGCAAAAGGAAAGGCTCTCATCATACACTCTGATTCAGAGTCATCAGATTCTGATGATGATGATTCAGAACCTGAAAATTTATCTGAAGTGGATGTTGATGCAGTGATGATGCAACTGTGTGCTCTTATGGTGAAGGATATCACAAAGATAGCCTACAAGAAATTCATAAATGGTAAGAAATTTTCCAAAAAAGGTGGAAGTTCTGACAAGAAAGGGTTCAGAAAGTCTAAAGGAAAAGGAGGAAAGTCTGACAGAGGAGACATCTCAAATGTCAAATGCTACAATTATGGTGAAAGAGGCCACATCTCTCTTGATTGCAAGAAAGGAAAAGGTGATAAAGGCCAGGCACTTATCACAAAGAAGAAAAACCGGGCAGACACTTCAGAATCTGAAGAAGAGGTGAACTATGCCTTAATGGCAAATGCTGATAGCAGTTCTGATGCTGCTAAACTAGAGGTACCTCTATCAACTCTTGCTTTTGATATAAAAGATATTACCGATTTAAGATTATTTCTGAAAAACATTTATATTAGCTATAGAGATCAGACTTTAGAGAATGAAAGATTAAAATATGAAAATCTAAAGTACAAAAACAGAAATAGCTATCTTAAAAAAGAGTTAGTCAAGATGAACACTATCCAGAAAGAGAGAGATAATGCTGTGTATGTTAAGAATGAATTGCTTAAACAAGAAGATTATCTAAAAACTGAATTAGAAAAAGAAAGAGAAATCATCAAGACTTGGACTAATTCAGGCAAAACTGCTCAGAATATTCTAAGTAGTGGAAACTGGAAAGAGGGGTTAGATTATAAAGATGGTAAAAGTGAGAAAGGGACTTTGCCAATTAAGCCAATTGCTATCAAACAGATTGTAAATCCAAAGGTAAATCTTGTTAAATTTGTTGCAAAAACTGTTGTGTCTGATTCTGAAAAGATGAAAGACTCTAAAATAGAAGAAAAGTCAACTTCTGACAAATTAAAACAGGATAAACTAGCTTTGGTGAACATTGGCTTAATGGCAAAGAAGCAGCTTAAGTATAAGCTGAAAGAGATTAAAAATGTGAACAAGGTAAAGGAAGCTAGGAAAAATAGGAATGGAAAGAAAGGTGTAAATAAAAGTAATAATTATATGCCTGTTCCTAATGCTCCTAGAAAGAAATGATATAATTATGGAAACTCTAACCATTTTGCTTCTTTTTACAGGAAAAATAAAGATATAAACTCTTTATCTCCTAGTTCAGGAGTTAAGAGTCAGTCTGTTAGGTTTAAACCACAAAATCCTTGTTTTCATTGTGGTAGTTTATGACATTCTATTTATACTTGTAAGGAATATCATAGTTTGTACTATGATTATTATGAAATAAAACCTTCTTTAAGAAAGTTAGTGTAATTCCTTCTAGTGTAAATTCTGATGCAAAGTCTGATAAAAAGCATGTTAGCATAAACTCTGAAACCAAATCCGCTACAAATGCTAACAAACTTAACAAGGACAAAGGATCCAAGCAAGTCTGGGTTCTTAAAACTAATCAATAGTGGCCTTTGTGATTGCAGGGCAACAGGAAAAACATCATGTTTCTGGAAAGTGGATGTTCAGGACATATGATTGGAAATAAAGCCCTGCTATCAGACTTTGTGGAGAAAGCTGGCCCAAGCGTTTCTTATGGAGATGACAACATGGGAAAAACTCTGGGATATGGAAATATCAATCTTGGGAATGTCATAATTGAAACAGTAGCTCTTGTCTCGGGACTTAAACATAATCTGCTAAGTGTGAGTCAAATCTGTGACATAGGTTATCATGTGGATTTCTTTGAAGAACACTGTGAAGTTGTAAGTAATTCTACAAGCAAAGTGGTTCTGAAAAGTTACAAACATGGTAACATATATGAAGCCAGACTTTCAACAAATTCTGATGGTTCTGCAATCTGTCTGTTAAGCAGAGCATCAATTGAAGAAAGCTGGAATTGGCACAAGAGACTCTCTCATTTAAATTTCAACAACATAAATGATCTAGCAAAGAAAGATCTTATGAGAGGACTGCCAAAATCAATATTTGTTCCTGATGGTCTTTGTGACTCATGTCAAAAGGCAAAACAAAGAAAATCTTCATTCAAGAGCAAAACTGAATCCTCAATTCTTAAGCCTGATCACTTACTGCATGTTGATCTATTTGGTCCAGTCAATGTCATGTCTATTGCAAAGAAGAAATATGCTATGGTTATAGTGGATGAGTTCACAAGATACACTTGGGTGCATTTCTTGCATAAGAAGAATGAAACTACATCTACATTAACTGACCATGTCAGACAGCTGGATAAGTTAGTCAAAGATTCTGTTAAAATAATAAGAAGTGATAATGGCACTGAGTTCAAGAATTTAATCATGGAAGAGTTCTTCAAAGAGCAAGGAATAAAGAAGGAATTTTCTGCACCTGGAACTCCACAGCAGAATGGAGTTGTAGAAAGAAAGAACAGGACACTTATTGAAGCGGAACGAACTATGCTTGATGAAGCAAAGCTACCACCCTATTTTTGGGATGAAGCTGTGCAGACTGCTTGTTTTACACAGAATGCTACACTCATAAACAAGCATGGAAAAACACCATATGAGATGGTGAAGAAAAAGAAGCCAAATCTGAAATATATTCATGTATTTGGATGCAAGTGTTTTGTTCTTAAGACTCATCCTGAATAGCTGTCAAAATTTGATCTAAAAGCTGATGAAGGAATTTTTGTTGGATATCCACTTTCCACAAAAGCCTTTAGAGTCTATAATTTAACAATAAGGGTTGTCATGGAATCTATCAATGTATCTTTTGATGATAAAAAGATTACCGAACTTGAAGATTTCAATGATCATGATCAGCTGAGATTTAAAAATGAAGATGTAAATTCTGATCCTGTAAATTCTGATCCTGTAAATTCTGATGACCTAAATCCTGATCCTGTAAGTTCTGACAGGTTAAATTCTGATATCATTGAAACTGTGGTAACTGCTCCAAAGGAAAATGCACCTGTTCAGAGGGAGCAAGCTGATGATCATACCACACCTGAAGATTCTCAAGAAGCATCAGAACCAGTCACTAGCTCTTCAAGTTCTGATTCATCAAGTTCTGATGAGCCAAATTCTGACAATTCTGAAAACTCTAATTTTTCAATTCATGAAGGATCCAACTCAAATTCTGGAATCTCAGAGGGCATAACTTCAGGGGGAGCATCAGAAAATGCTGATGGAGACAACATGGATAATAGGGGAGGATCCAGTTCTAGAGATCAACTTCCATCTGCAAGAAAGTGGACTAAATCACATACATCTGACTTAATAATTGGAGATCCTGAAGTAGGTGTCAGAACTAGAACAGCAACAACAAATGATTGTCTCTATCATTCCTTTCTATCTCAGACTGAACCAAAGAAAGTGGAAGAAGCTCTTCAAGATGATGATTGGGTGCAAGCAATGCAGGAAAAGTTAAATAAATTTGAAAGAAATAAAGTCTGGACCCTAGTGCCAAGACCAAAGAACAGATTCATTGTTGGCACAAAATGGGTGTTCAGAAACAAAATTGACAGTGATGGCATAATTACAAGAAACAAAGCAAGGTTGATTGCTAAAGGTTACTCTCAACAGGAGGGTATTGATTATGATGAAACATATGCTTCAGTTGCTAGATTCGAAGCCATAAGAAACTTTTTGGCTTATGTTGCTCACAAGAGGTTTAAAGTCTTTCAAATGGATGTAAAGAGTGCATTTCTCAATGGAGAATTAGAGGAAGAGGTATATGTTGAACAACCTCCAAGATTTATAGATCCAAAACTTCCTAATCATGTCTACAGACTTGATAAAACACTCTATGGCCTAAAGCAAGCTCCAAGAGCATGGTATGAAACTCTGGCACAATTTCTTCTGGAAAGTGGATTTACCAGAGGAACAATTGATAAAACCCTGTTCTATATTAACCATGGCAAGGACTTACTTTTAGTCCAAATTTATGTTGATGATATCATTTTTGGTTCTACAAATGCCAAACTCTGTGAAAAGTCTTCAAAGCTAATGCAGTCAAGATATCAAATGAGTATGATGGGAGAACTTAGCTATTTTCTGGGACTTCAAATCAAGCAAACTAAAGAAGGTACTTTCATAAATCAATCCAAGTACACCAGAAATTTACTCCAGAAATTTGGAATGCAAGACAGTTCAACTGCATCCACTCTCATGGCCACTGCCACCAAGTTAGATAAAGATACTGGAGCATTAATAGATATTACTAACTACAGAGGTATGATTGGCACTTTACTCTATTTAACTGCAAGTAGACCAGATATCATGTATGCTACCTGTCTTTGTGCAAGATTTTAGGTTGATCCAAGAGAACCTCATCTAATAGCTGTGAAAAGAATTTTCAAGTACCTCAAGGGTACAACTGATCTAGGATTGTGGTATCCTAGGGAATCAGATTTTAAGCTAATAGGTTACTCAGATGTAGATTTTGCAGGATGCAAAATAGACAGGAAAAGCACTAGTGGAAGCTGCCAATTTCTTGGACTCAGATTGGTTTCTTAGTTTAGCAAGAAACATAAATCAATTTCCACATCAACTGTAGAAGCAAAATATATTGCTGCAGGAAGCTGTTGTGCACAGATTCTTTGGATGAAGAATCAGTTACTAGACTATGGGTTAGAATTTTCTAAAATACCCATTTACTGTGATACTCAAAGTGCTATTGCTATGATAGCAAATCCAGTTCAACACTCAATGATAAAGCACATAAGCATTAGGTACCATTTCATAAGGGAACATGTGATCGAAGGTATAGTAGAATTGCATTTTATTCCAACAGATCAACAACTAGCAGATATCTTCACAAAACCACTATGTGAAGCTACTTTTACAAGACTGGTAAATGAACTTGGAATGGTTTCAGGTTCTTTCTCAAAATCTGTTTAGTTTTTGTTCTCATACATCAGACTTTATGATCAGTGTTGTTAGGTCCCAATTTGTTTGTAGAAGGGGGGGTTGAATGCAAACAATACCGTTTAGTCGAATAAAATACGGAATAAAATTGTGAAACAAAATTCAAGTTAAATAAAACTTTTATTAAACTTGAAAGGTGTTACAACTACGGTATCGGTTACAAGGGATTAATCTCAAATCAATTATTACAAATCTAGAATAAATTCGACATGAACTTTTTCTATTTTTGTAATTAAAAGATCAAATGCTAAATGCGATTTGAGATTAAGTTCTAGGGATTTTAATCCGCTAGATTGATACACAAGAACAAGAGAGTGATTTCTAGTTGATTGGATTTAACTTTACAAGCTAGAAATTGTAATCTTGAATTAGCAGATAAGATGAAATATTTGGCTGCTTGTTCTCTTTTTGTTCTTGGCTTCTGTTTGATTGCTCTCTGTATGTGTGTTTGTTAATTGGATGCTTCTGCTGCTTTTTAATCAACACAGCCGAGATTCATGAACTGGTATGACAATCCTTTGTCCAATAATACTTTCGGTGTGACAATTTTTAGAGCTAGCAAGACAATTAAAATGAACTAGCAAGACTTTCGGTATGACTATTGATTGTCATACCGATTGTCATATTAGTTCAAATGAAATTGTTTTACTGAATTAATAAGTGATTTTAATCTAAATAATAATTCTATCAAGACAATCAACTGAATTAGCATGACTTTCGGTATGACTATCAATTGTCATACCGATTGTCATACTAGTACAATCAGTTGTCTTTTTAGAATTAAAACAGATTTTAACCAATTAAAATTCTGAAAATCCTTAATATTAATTCTAAATTAATTAATCAATTTAATTCAATTAATCAATAAATTAATCCTTACAGATATAATTTATTTTCTTAATTAAATTATATGACTTAATTAATTAATAGAGAATTAATACTAACCCTGAGCAGCATCCATTCTTCTGACAATCTTCTGAAAGTCACTGAGACTTATGAATCAATTCCGCCACTTCAATGCTGACACTCGATGTACTGTCTGGTTCATGAGTGACTAACTTTCTTGACGTTTCTTCATGTCTTGACTTTGATGTTCTGATTGAATCCTTGTAATAAATGATACCTTGACGAGATCTCTGTCATTTAATTAAATCCACGATCTTGATTTATATCACTGAGGCATGATCAAATTCTTGAACTTCTTCCAGTGAATCTTCAAGTCTGCAGATGAACAATGTTTCTTTATTCTTTGACAGATGTTACTTTGTGAGATCTCTCTGATGATAGATCCACTATTTACTTATTACATTCTTATTTGAGTTGAGTTAAATACTCGAATAAACGAGTAGGCTATGACATATGCCTTTCAATCTCCCCCTATTTGCTTGTTAGACAATAACAACAAATACCTAGAGGATAACTCAACTAACAAATAAGAAAAAGATATAAACAGTAATGTAAAGTAAATAGCAGAAAAGTTCTGGATTATATTTAACATTTTCCAGATTCCAAATGAAATTTACAAGTGAATACAAGATAGATGTTCCTCTAGCCTGAACATATAACTACATTAGACTATCTTGATTCATAAAGCTCTAATCATATTACATTGAGTTTTGAGCTAATTGACTTCAGTTGTCTTCTCTTCTGACTTCACCTTCTTCTAAATCTTGAAGCAATTCCTTGTCAAAGACACGATCCTTTTCTGAAGTGAAGCTTGCTGGTCTGACTGGTTGAACTCCAACTGACTTCAGCTTATTCTTGAGTTGATTGTACCTTTTAACATTCTTTTCACAATAAGCTTGAATCAAGTCAGCAGCTTGAGTCTTCAACATGGATGAATATCCAGCAGTTCTCAAATGATGTTCCATCCAGACCAGATGCTTAGCTGAGTAGTCTTTAAGAGATTGTACATCTAGCTGACAGATTTGAAGACAATCAGACTTAAAGAATCTCACCTGATGAGGATTGTTGACCACTTGAGGACTAGCCCTGCTGGCAAACTCTTTAAGCCTTTCTCGAAGAACTTCATTCAATTCTGAGCTTCTTTTGACTTTGTTTAAAAGAACCCAAATCTCTGACAAAGAACGATTCTCAAATAGATGAAGTGACACCTTGAATGATCCTTCACTCTGATAATATACAAAAATGCTCATCTCATTTAGGGATCTATCAAAAGCAGCTGTGATCCTTAAGACTTCAGTCTTGATAGCATTCATGTACATGTCATTGTTAGGATTTGAGATTTCCAGCTTGTCAAGAAGATGTAAGAACTGCCTATCATTGTTAGTGCTAAGCTGAGGCATATCGAGTACTCTCCTAGCTTCATCCCATTTTTCACCAATCTTTAGTCTGACATCTCTTCTCCTTTCTTGAGCCTTAATGTCATGAAGACGTTGCTTTTGAAGAGTTTCTGTTCTTTGTATGTCTTTCCTCCTGTCAATGATCTGAGAGACCTTCTTAAGTTCAGCTTCTTTTCTTAGCATCTCTGACTGCTCTTTCTGAAATTCTTTCTCAAACATAGGATCCACTGTATCTTCTTCTTCCCAATCTTCAAAATCACTTTCCTCTTCAGCTTCAAATAACCCATCTTTATCTTCCTGAACTGGTTCAGTGGGAATGTCAAAAATATCAAAGTCATCCTGTTCTCCACTGTAGTAGACATCATCAGCCTTTCCTGTGTTTCCAGCAGAGGTATCTTTTTCTTTCCCTTTGGCACTACTCCCTTTCTTCTCCCCCTTAGTTGAGGGATCCTCTACTGACTTTCCTTTGAAACTTCCATCACCTCCAGAGCCTGATCCTCCACCAGACGGTCCTTCAAAATAAGCTCTTTGTTCTTCATTAGGGCAATGAGAATTCTTTATCATATAATATAGGTGCTTCATCCCTTCATTGAGATGTTCCATGCCCGTCTCTATCTTTAGAAATCTTGAGGAGTCCAGTGAATGATTCATCTCAACGAGGTCTTCAAGAGAAGTCATTCTTGTATGTAGAGAGCAGAAGTTGGATATGTCATCAGCTGATAAATTTGGAGTGTCCTGAATAGAATTGAGCTTTGGTATTACAGTGGTCTTTAGATCTGAGATGTCATTCCTTATGATTGCAAGCTGATTGTTGACAGAGGTGGAAGAAGAAGACCAGTTCAACCACTTGTGCTTTGAATGCTTGAGCTTCAGCTTGACTTTTAGCAAGTTCTTCTTTTAGGGCAGCAATCTGAGCTAACAGGTTTACAGTATCAGTGTCTGTGTGTGCTCTCACCTGAATTTCACTCGTGTTTGGTTCACTCATCTCACGTGCATGTGTTTCTCTCAATATAATTGCTCGTGAGGAGTCTTCCAGTTGCTGTTCTTCTGTACCTGCATTAAAAATCACCCTAGCCTCTTCAAGAGAGGTCAGTGGTGGTGCAATGGGAATTCGCGAGTCCCGATCCTCAGTCAAACCTATCAAATCTTTTGGAATAGATGTCTGAATTGCTTCAGGGATAGATTGACCGAGTTGCCCTCCACTTTCTCCAGATAAATCTGCGAGTGGAGAATCCCATAAGGGAGCCAGAGGTGTTGGATCTGGGAGGGGAGAAAATGACTCTATTAAAGATGGCGGAGAGTCAGATTTTCCCTCTGAAGCATGTGACTGCTCTTCTGCCGTAACTATGGCAGGCACTGTAACCGACTCTACGTGCACTCCTCGCTGTGTGTCCTGAGTATGATCTGGGGAAGTGTATGGTTCCATTGTGAGTAATGGAATTGTGCTTGACTCAGTACAAGATGCCATGGCCCTATGGCGAATTTCAATAGATGCATCCTGTTGAGAGAATGCCTCTAGTAACTGTTCATTGGCCATTTCAAAGTCCATGTCCTGTTGAGAGGACAAGGATGGGCTTTCAGATGCCTCAGAATATGTTCTTCTTTTCTTAGGAGGAGGCAGAGCTGAGGGTTCACTCATATTTAACAATGAACTACTTCCTAGTAATCTCCTGGGTAACATTTTAGACAGTGGGGGAGAGGTTGAGATAGAATGAGACTCTGTGTTTGGCTCTATGACCTGGGATTGAAGCTGTGGTTCTATAACTTCATGGTCAGCCCTATCAACCACTGGGGGTCTTTCAACAGAAGTAGGAAGAGAGTGAGAGTGAGGAATTACTACCTGTAATGGAAGAGCCTGGGTGGCTTGAACCACTGGAGGTTGAGGTTGCTGTTCATGGCCGGGAAGATTGAAAATAGGTAAAGGAATATAAGTGGCCATGAAAGCAGATACAAGTACTGGAACTTGCATAAATTTGAAGGTTGTGTCTTGGCGAGTGTAAATCTTTTTGCTAACTGGAGGGGGTTCGGTTACAGCAGAGTTAGCAAAAAGGGCTTTGTGTTCAGGGGTGAGTAGATGATCTGCTATAAGCATGAGAAAACGAGCATAGTAACATGATACCCTACGATTTGTAGAATGATCACGTAAAGCAGAAGTTAGACGTCTCAAGAGAATGGGAAAAAGTAGTTTGCCAAAATTGATCCTTTGATTGAAAACAACCGCAAGACCAATATACTGCAGAGTGGAAGTGATGTTATGAAAATTGGATTTTGTGCAGTTGGCAAATACTTTGGAAAGTGTATCGAAGAAAATATCCCATTCAG
Organism: Apium graveolens; assembly: GCF_009905375.1. NCBI lineage: Eukaryota > Viridiplantae > Streptophyta > Magnoliopsida > Apiales > Apiaceae > Apium > Apium graveolens. The sequence goes on along the minus strand of NC_133657.1, from coordinate 129,208,550 downwards.
ACACCAAATTTGATTTAGAAAGTTTGGTTAAATTGATCACCCCTTGATAGTGAATAGCATTGAAAAAATTTGTGATATCATTTTCAGAGGGTAAATTACAGAAATTGTCTAGTAGAAAATTTAACGCACGATTGACGACTGTTTCATCAACTACATACTGTGTGTTTGGGACGGTGAATGGAAAAGATTTTGAATCATCGGCCACAGTAGAAGTTGTGCAAATCAGTCTAAGTAGATCGACGTTTAAAATCACATTTGATTTAATAGCAGAGCTAACAATCGAATGGTCATTTAAAAATCTAATCCATGGCTTACATTTTTCAACATCACATTTTTCCGGATTAAAATAACCAACCTGATTATGCGCGACAATTTGGAAATTGAGAGCCATTTAAAATAATAATAAGACACACGCTTTTCAGAATTTTAAGAATAATATTAAGAAAATTCGAATTAATTAAATTAATTTAATAATTGGAATTAAATTAATTATAATCGAAAAATTTAGACAGAAATGTATCTCGTTGAAATTCCTAACTCACAAACACAGTTTTGACAAACCAAAAGACACAAATCAGAAATTGAAAATAAAAATAAAAAGTTCAAAATCAACAAACACAAATTGAATTTGAAGGGGCAAACTGATTTTTATTTGTTTTTGTTTTTATTTAAGAAAAATCCAACAGCACCTCTGTATATATATACTTGTATGTATATATCACAAAGTGATGAATTAGTTTGCTGAGTAAAAACTCGAGCAAGGAAATAGCAGATTGTTGGTTTTAGTTCGAAGAGAGAGAAGAGAGAAAATTAAGAGAGAAAAATTGTTCGATTTTTTTGAAATGAACTGAACTGTTGGAATGGTTTAAAAACAATACAAACACATGCCTTTATATTACAGCTGGTATGACAATCCGGGATTGTCATACCGATTGTCATACCAGGCAAAAGAAGGAGAAAGAAAAACAATAGAATAAATATTAAAATTATAACTGGTATGACAATCTGATAGTCATACCGATTGTCATACCAGTATAATAATAAAATGAAACTAATTATATATATGGTTTAAAACTGGCAAGACAATTGATAGTCATACCGATTGTCTTGCCAGTATAAACTATACCGACATATACAAACATATGCAAACATATACTGAAATGACTTTCAGCAAGACAATTCAATTGTCTTGCCGATTGTCATTGCAGTAGAAAACAAAATAAAATAAAAGGAACAGACTTCTATATATGTACTGAAACTATATTACAAAATAATAAAACTGAAATAAAAACTTATAATTTTTACAGAAACAAAGACAATATTTCAGAATTAATTATTTTTATTCCAAAAATAGATTTCTGTTGAATTTTAGCAAATAAAATTCATAGAAAAACATTTTTAGAGGAAATAAGATATTCTGAGATATTTTAAATTAACAAGTAGGGAAAATAAAAATAGATAAGATAATATATATTACATAGAAATAAGCAAGAAATATGATAAAATGATAAAATAAATTTGCAAATGAATTTTTCATTTATGAAAAATTCATTTGTAAATTCATTCAAGAACAGATCCCAGATATTAACTAAATTAATCACTAAAACTATTCAACATGCCCAATTTACCAACTAATCTGGTAAATGTGGATTCGTCAAGTGGTTTAGTGAAAATATCTGCTATTTGTTCTTCTGTTGGAACAAAAAATAGTTCAACAGTACCATTCATGACGTGCTCTCTAATAAAATGATACCTGATGTCAATGTGCTTTGTCCTCGAGTGCTGCACAGGGTTGTTGGTGATGGCTATTGCACTTGTGTTGTCACATAAAATAGGAATCTTGTTCAATACAGAGCCATAGTCTCCTAGTTGGTTCCTAATCCACAAGATCTGAGCACAGCAGCTTCCAGCAGCAATATATTCAGCCTCGGCCGTTGAGTTGGAAACTGTTTGCTGTTTCTTGCTGTACCATGAGACTAGCCTGCTTCCTAGGAATTGACAACTTCCTGAGGTGCTTTTCCTATCAACAACACTTCCTGCATAATCTGAATCTGTATATCCGACAAGGTTAAAACCAGATTCTTTAGGGTACCAAATACCTAGATTTGGTGTTCCCTTAAGATATCTTAAGATTCGTTTAACAGCAACGAGATGAATATCTCTAGGATCCGCTTGGAACCTTGCACATAAACATGTAGCATACATAATATCTGGTCTACTTGCAGTAAGATAGAGTAACGAGCCAATCATACCTCTGTAGCTTGTGACATCTACCTTAATGGAGTTTTCACATGGTCCAAGCTTGACAGCTGTAGTTGATGGAGTCCTTGCTGATGCAGAATCCTCTAGATTGTACTTTTTGAGGAGTTCCTTGAGATACTTGGATTGACAAATAAATGTTCCATCTAACCTTTGATTTACTTGTAATCCAAGAAAGAACTTCAGCTCTCCCATCATGCTCATTTCAAACTTGCTGTGCATTAACTTAGCAAATCTCTTACAGAGATTATCATTAGTAGACCCAAATATTATATCATCAACATAGACTTGGACTAATATAGTATCATTCTTATGTTTTTTAGAAAAGAGAGTTTTGTCTATGACACCTCTAATAAAGCTATTTTCAATAAGAAATTCAGAGAGAGTGTCATACCATTTTCTTGGAGACTGTTTTAGCCCATAGATAGCCTTGAAAAGAAAGAAGATAAAATCCATATGATCTGGATCTTCAAAACCAGGAGGTTGCTCTACATATACCTCTTCATCCAGCTTTCCATTCAGAAAGGCGTTCTTGACATCCATTTGATAAACTTTAAAGTTTGAAAATGCTGCGAATGCCAGAAATATCCTGATGGCCTCAAGTCTAGCCACTGGAGCATAGGTTTCATCATAATCAATACCTTCAGCTTGAGAATACCCTTTAGCTACCAGTCTTGCCTTGTTTCTTGTAACCACACCATCTTCATCTAGTTTATTCCTGAATACCCACCTAGTACCAACAGCTTTCTTGTGTACAGGCCTAGGTACCAGTTTCCAGACTTGTTGACTTTCAAACTGATTGAGTTCATCTTGCATAGCAATCACCCAATCTGGATCAGTCAGTGCTTCTTCAATTTTCTTAGGTTCCATCTCAGAAAGAAATCCTGAGAACAGACACTCATTTTGAGTAGCACGTCTAGTTCTGACTCCAATATCTGGATCACCAATAATCAACTCAAAAGGGTGAGCTTTATTCCAGACAATCTGTCTTGGAAGATTTGATCTTGATGATTCGCCTTGAAATTCATTGTGATGTTGTGTCCTACTAGATGATCCTTCAGCATCTCCCCCTGAGTTGTTGCCATGTTGACTTGAAGATTCTCCGTCAGTAGCAGTGGTATCTCCATTGTTGCCAAAGTTTCCATCACTATTACCTTGAGTATCATTAGGATTAACAGGTTCTTCACCAGCAACAACCTCAGGTTCTTGACCATGTTCTGATTCTGAATCTGACGTATCATCAAACTTCAGTTTCTCAGAAGGATCTTCAGTTTGGATACTAGGGAGTTTAGTGTCATCAAATGTAACATTGACACTTTCAGTTACTTTGTGTTGATCAATGATATACACTCTATATGATCTTCTTCCATATCCAACAAAAATACCCTCATATGCCTTTGCCTCGAACTTACCACGACGATCATCTCCATCCTTGAGCACGAAGCATCTGGCACCAAATACATGAAAGTATTTGATAGAAGGTTTCTGTTCATTCAAAATCTCATAAGGAGTTTTCATGAAGTCTTTGTTGATTAGAGTTCGATTCTGAGTATAACATGCAGTATTGACAGCTTCAGCCCAAAAGTACATTGGAAGACATGATTCATTTAACATCGTTCTTGCAGCTTCAATCAATGTACGATTCTTCCTTTCTACCACTCCATTTTGCTGAGGGGTTCTAGGAGCTGAAAATTGTCTGGTAATCCCTTTGTCTGTACAGAATCCATTGAGAAGTGTATTCTTGAATTCTATCCCATTATCTGACCTTATTGCTCTAACAGGGACGTTAGAATCTAACTCAATCATCTTGATATGATCAATCACAACTTGTGGTGTTTCATCCTTAGAGTGAAGAAATAAAACCCACGTATACTTGGAATAGTCATCAACTATCACAAGGCAGTAACACTTCTTTGACATAGAAAGGATATTAACTGGACCAAATAAATCCATGTGCAATAATTGCAGAACACCAGTTATGGAAGATGTGTCAGTGCCTTTGTGACTTGCTTTCTTTGACTTTCCTTTCTGGAAAGCCTCACATAGTCCTTCTGGAGAGAATTCCAGCTGAGGCAGACCTCTTACCAATTCTCTTTTGACAAGAGAATTCATTGTTTTGAAATTGAGATGGGAAAGTCTCTTGTGCCATAGCCAACTCTCATCTGACGATGCCTTTGCATAGAAACAATTGACTTCAAGATTGCTTCCAGAGTTCATGTCAGCTACGAACAGATTTCCTTTCTGGATTCCCATTAAGGAGGGTTTTTCACTTTTCTTGTGCAGAATCTGACACTTCAGCTTGTCGAATAAAACATTGTAGCCGTTGTCACAAAACTGACTAATGCTAAGCAGATTGTGTTCAAGTCCTTGCACAACATATACATTTTCAATGATAACATTTCCAGCTTGCAAACAGCCATATCCCTTCGTTAAACCTTTGCTGTTATCTCCAAAGGTAACCACTGGGCCAGCTTTCTCAACCACATTTGATAGCAGGGCTCTATCTCCGGTCATATGTCTTGACGATCCGCTATCAAGAATCCACACTACCGGTTGTACCTGTTTAATGCCCTGCAATACAAATGGATTAGAACTTCTTCGGAACCCAAGCTTGGCTGGGTCCGGCATACTTGTAAAATTGGCCTTTATCAGGCAAAACAACATTCTTAATTTCACTATTCTCAACATTCTCAATGACTGAACATTTGACCTTTAAAACAGCCTTATCAAATTTCTGTTTAGGCTTAGGCACAAATGTCTCCTTTCTAGCTTTAGGAGGACTAGCAGTCTTAGACCTATCATGCTTTCTATTATTCACATGCTGACGAGGAGTAGTCTTATCATTAGAAACATGCTTACCATTAAAATAAGCAAACAACAGATTAAAAGCAAAAGACATACAATCAGGAACACCACATGCTCTATGAGAAGGATTAACAATAGGCAACTTATGCATGGTAGACATGGCATTTGTGTTATCCAACTCATGTGTGTCTGAGTTAGTCTCAGTTGCTTTCACAACCTTGACTGGAACTTTTGACACACTTGACTTGGAGACAGCTTTCCCATTAGCATTATCTTCAGCACGGATTTCTTCTTGAATAATAAAAGAGGTCTCATCAAATGGTTCAGCAATTGATTCTTTATAGAGGGGTTCATCAACACCCTTAAGCACATGTGGTACTTCCCTGCCTTTAGCACATACATGAGGAGGGGAGTTTATGCCTAATTTTCCAATAGCAGCATTGTAATCATAACCTATTCCATGTGTTTGATTAACAGCTTGCTTATTGTAAAACTCTTTGGACTTCGAACAAGAATTAAAGTAAGCTTTAACCTTAGCCTCAAGACCGGTGATCTTGTCTTTGAGAATAGTTTCGAGTTGTCTATAACAGTCAACTCTATTCTCTAGAAAAGATACTTGTTCTTTTAGTTTATCTTGATTAATGTGCACAAGTCTTAATTCATTGACCTCTTTCTCAAGGTCTTTGATTTGTTGATTTAACAATTCATTATCACGACGAGCACAATCTAAGTTACCTCTTAGATGATAAACCATTTCAGCATCAGAAAGTTTTACCTCTTTTCTTGACGATGAGGTGCTTGCATTACTAGCCATGAGAGCAAGATTCCCAACTTCTTCATCTTCACTGTCAGTATCATCCCAGCTTCTTCCCTTTGCCAGGTACGCCCTTTCAGATTTACTCTTCTGATTAGAATCGTAAGAGTTCTTCCTAGCTTGTTTTGGCTTCCTGCATTCTGTGGCAAAGTGTCCCAACTCATTACAGTTGAAGCATCGAATGGTGCTTCGATCAACCATCCCTGTTTTATACCCACCACTGCTGGTGTTAGAGGATGAAGATCCACCTTTCTGGAATCTGTTGTAGTTGGACTTGTACTTGAACTTGGGATTCCTTTTGAATCTGACATTTGAGAATCTCTTGACAATCAGGGCCATTGACTCATCCTCCAATTGCTCCAGTTCTTCCAAGGAATAATAATCATCTCCTGATTGATTTGTAGTAGGAGAATCAAATTCTGCTACTATCACATTATCTTCAACCTTGGAAGACTGTACCATTCTTTCTGACTGTTGAGATTGTTGTTGATATTGTGGTTGTTGTTGTTGTTCATCAGCTACTAGAGCAGTAGACGTGCTGACCACTCTTCCTTTCCCGTAAACTTCCTTCTGCTGAATCTGCTCCAACTCATAAGTCTTGAACACACCATAGAGCCTTTCCAAAGAAATCTCACTCAGATCTCTTGCTTCTCTTATGGCAGTGATTCTATGTTCGAGATGAGTTGGCAGTGTTAAAAGGAACTTTTTGTTGACCTCCCTGATGGAATAGTATTTACCATTAATGTTCAGGTTGTTGATCAATGCATTGTACCTCTCAAACACTTCAGTGATTCCTTCTCCTGGATTTGATTTGAAATATTCATATTCAGAGGTTAGGATTTCTAGTTTGTTCTCCCTAACTTCCTCTGTGCCTTCATTAATAATCTCAATAGTTTCCCAGATATGTTTGGAATCTTTACAATTCATCACATGTCTATTCATCAGGGGATTAAGGGAATCTACTAAGATTAATTGAAGGCTAGCATCCAGGGAAGCTTCTTCTATTTCAGCAGGAGAGAAGTCCTCAGGATCCTTCACATAAGTTCTCGCTTTGGTGATCACCACATCATTTTCTATTACCTCTGGTTCCATAACCATAGGAATTTTTGGACCCTTCTTCAACACTTGCAAATATTTGGGATTAGCAACCTGTAAAAACAGTAGCATCTTCTTCTTCCACATAACATAATTTTCTTTATCGAAAAGTGGAATTTTAACGGTTCCAACTTTTTGTGTAGTCATTATGAATTTTTTGAGTGAATAAAAAATTCAAGAAGTGAAAGAAACACAAAAGTCTAGGATCTAGATTTGTACGTTAATCAGAAGGCTCTGATACCAATTGTTAGGTCCCAATTTGTTTGTATAAGGGGGGGTTGAATGCAAACAATACCGTTTAGTCGAATAAAATGCGGAATAAAATTGTGAAACAAAATTCAAGTTAAATAAAACTTTTATTAAACTTGAAAGTTGTTACAACTACGGTATCGGTTAGAAGGGATTAATCTCAAATCAATTATTACAAATCTAGAATAAATTCGACATGAACTTTTTCTATTTTTGTAATTAAAAGATCAAATACTAAATGCGATTTGAGATTAAGTTCTAGGGATTTTAATCCGCTAGATTGATACACAAGAACAAGAGAGTGATTTCTAGTTGATTGGATTTAACTTTACAAGCTAGAAATTGTAATCTTGAATTAGCAGATAAGATGAAAATTTGGCTGCTTGTTCTCTTTTTGTTCTTGGCTTCTGTTTGATTGCTCTCTGTATGTGTGTTTGTTAATTGGATGCTTCTGCTGCTTTTTAATCAACACAGCCGAGATTCATGTACTGGTATGACAATCCTTTGTCCAATAATACTTTCGGTGTGACAATTTTTAGAGCTAGCAAGACAATTAAAATGAACTAGCAAGACTTTCGGTATGACTATTGATTGTCATACCGATTGTCATATTAGTTCAAATGAAATTGTTTTACTGAATTAATAAGTGATTTTAATCTAAATAATAATTCTATCAAGACAATCAACTGAATTAGCATGACTTTCGGTATGACTATCAATTGTCATACCGATTGTCATACTAGTACAATAAGTTGTCTTTTTAGAATTAAAACAGATTTTAACCAATTAAAATTCTGAAAATCCTTAATATTAATTCTAAATTAATTAATCAATTTAATTCAATTAATCAATAAATTAATCCTTGCAGATATAATTTATTTTCTTAATTAAATTATATGACTTAATTAATTAATAGAGAATTAATACTAACCCTGAGCAGCATCCATTCTTCTGACAATCTTCTGAAAGTCACTGAGACTTATGAATCAATTCCGCCACTTCAATGCTGACACTCGATGTACTGTCTGGTTCATGAGTGACTAACTTTCTTGACGTTTCTTCATGTTTTGACTTTGATGTTCTGATTGAATCCTTGTAATAAATGATACCTTGACGAGATCTCTGTCATTTGATTAAATCCACGATCTTGATTTATATCACTGAGGCATGATCAAATTCTTGAACTTCTTCCAGTGAATCTTCAAGTCTGCAGATGAACAATGTTTCTTTATTCTTTGACAGATGTTACTTTGTGAGATCTCTCTGATGATAGATCCACTATTTACTTATTACATTCTTATTTGAGTTGAGTTAAATACTCGAATAAACGAGTAGGCTATGACATATGCCTTTCAAGTGTTTACATATTTTCTTATCTCAATGTAATCTGTGCTTAAGTTGTAACATATTAAACACTGCTTATTATCTGATGTGATTCTATAAACTCTGAAAGTGCTTTGACTGTTCTGTGTCTATTCAATCCAATGAGGATCATTGTGTTAGATGCTGACTTAGTAGTCTTTAACAAATTATGTATCCCATATTTGAATTAGTTATTTATGTAGAAATCTTAGTTAAATTTACTTCCTGTATCTTATTACTAAGTCACAAACTAGATTATTGCTTCTTATCTGTCAAATTTTGATGTTAGTAAATCTTAAGCATGAACTACATGCTTGATAAGCCTCACTTATCTGAAGAAAATAAAAGAAAAGAAAAAATTGAAATCAGGTACTCCTTTGAGATCTAGAGTAAATATGTGAAAGGGAAGATCCAAGTGCATTGCTGGTATTAAGTAATATGCATTAGAAAAGAATTTCAAAAGATTCTTGGTGACTTTTCACATTCTCTGATTACTGGAGAAATATTCTGATAATAGCATAAATTCTGATGGCAGTTGTAACTCATTGACATTGGAAAGCCATTGTCAAAAGAATTCCAAAAGATGCATAAAATAAGCACAAACAGTTGAGGTGGATTCTTGCATAACTTTATTCTACAGTAGACTTCACAATTCAAGACAGATTTTAAGCATTTTTCTTAGTTATGCCTTACTTCTAAGATATACTAAAGTTTATCAGACTTTAATCTTTATCTGATCATTTGCACATACACACACTATCACTCCATATGAATGATGAAAATTACTGTGGTGATTAAGTTGTTTCTGATAAACAGTTAAGTATTATTTGCATAAATACTAAGGACAAGTTCTGATTATGTTCTGATGATTAAACTCTGAAGAAACCAGTCAGTATTTGTGTGAAAAAACACTGAAACAGTCATTCACCTTTTTGAGTACATAAGCCATGTTTTGATGACCATTAAATTCTGATAATAGTCAAGTTCTGATGTAAATCCTGATGCTTACGTGGCATTATTTATTTACTTGACTTATTTTTGATATTTACTGTAACAGTCATATTTTCATAAAATACTTAAGTGAGATAAAAACATTGCTAATCTTTTAGTTAACGAGAAACATGTTTGTTTTGATAACTACATGTGCACAATTATTACTACACGTTTACCGTGCCCATTAATAATGTTTTGTTTGATTACATGCTGCCAGGTGTCAAAAGTTCTGTTCAGCTTCAGAAATTAGCCGTTGTAATAAGTGGAGCGTATATATATGAGAGATAATTTTTTTTACAATCTTTTACCTACTTTCTCACTCTTTTCTCATCTCTCTTATTCTCTTACACTCTTACAATTTTCTGACGCTACTTTCTTACAGGTATTTTATCAAACACTTTCTACACACACATTATTTCACTTAATTTCCCACAGAAATGGCACCTAAGGATCTTATCTGTGATGGAGCCAAGTTTGTCCCCAACAACTATATGGCTATTCTCAATAAGGACGAGGCTCCTTCAGAACTTCACTTCATTCAAGATTTTCTCGCTCGAAGTGAAATTGGGTATGCTCTGACCCAACCACAGACTCTCTCAGGCAAGCAAATTCTGGAGTTTTGGAGGTCTGGAGTCTATGATAATGGTGGTGAAAGTGGGTCCCCAAACATCATTTTTACAACAGGGGAAGATGAGCACTTGGTAACCTTGTCAACTGTTCGTCAAACATTGCATTTTCCAGAAAACTGTACTTACAATTCACATATTGGGGAGTCAGTTCTCCAAAACATGATGGCAAATCTTGGCTATGAGAAGTGTTTGTCCAAGCTGGGACAACTGAAGAGGCCCTATATCAGAAGGGAGTGGAGCTTCTTTTTTGATTGTATTACCAAAGCTTTTGCCAACAATTGCTCAAATTTTGACGTTATTCCAATCATGAGTCAGCAAATTGGGTATGCTCTTCATAATCAAACTCATTTTGATTATGCTAGTGTTGTGCTAGGGTTTATAGGTGATAGGATGAAAGAAGATAGCAACATAGTATATTTTGCTAGATTCTGTCAGCTTATATATAGTTTCTGTTATTCTGATGCACCTCAAAACTTTAGCGAGTTAATTGAACCCTTTAAACTTCACAAAAGGGCTTTCACAGACTTATTATCTACTTATAATAAGAAAGATATACTAAGACCCCTCCAAATTCCCAAATCTGTCAAACAATTCTTAGTAAATTCTTATCCTCACACATACACAACCATTTATCCTGATGTTGCACCTGCACAACTTACTGCTTCTCAACCTCCACCAACCCAGCCTTCCAATACTCAACCACAGCCTACTATCAGAACCTACTATCAACCAGCACAATCCTCTCAACAAAACCATCAGAACCTCACCTCTCAAATCCAAAACCAAACCAACCTCTGGTACTTCTCAAAAGGTGCCAGTTGTAAAATCTGACAAATCTTCTAGGCCCAAAACCAAAAGAACTATCTCTGTGCCTAAATCTCCACCAAGGAGAAGAAGAAGGAGGATTCTGAGAGATGAATATGATGAGGAAGAACAAGTCCATGTTCCTGCATCAGAACTTGTGACATTAGAAGCTGAAGAGGTAACTCCTAAGAAACAGAATGAAGCTGAGGGTTCTGGGATTTTGAAAAGGAAAAGACCTTCAAATTTTGATACAGATCATATCACTCCACCATCAAGAAGATCAAGGAAGACTAGAGTAGGTGTGCATATTGTGAAAATTCAATTTAAGAATGCTGAAGATGCTGAGGAAGGGGATCGGGAATCTCTGATCTCATCAGAATCTACAGTCATTGAGGCTTTGACAGCTCTACCTCAACTTGAAGACACTGTTCAACACACAGTGATCACACCTCCTATCCCTCCATTCAAAGAAACTGCCTCAGTTGGAGATTCAGGGTTAAGTCCTGAAATTGATATTCACAAGTTGAATATTCCAACTGTTTTGTATCTGGAAGCACCACAAACAAAAGAGGCAACTCCACCTGTTTCTCCAATACTAAATGCTGAAATTCCTACTACACCAATTCTGGATTTAGAACCTAAAGATCAGAATTTGGAAACAGAAGCTCTAGAATGTCCTTTAGTTATACATATTCTGGTGTTATCAGAAGATGATGAGACTTTATCGAATTCTGGAGACAGTGCTCTAGCAAGTACTCCAGTTAATGCTCCAATTCTTGGCAAGGAGGTACTGTTTAAATTTGCTAAAGAAGATGCTCCTGTTCCATGGGAGGAAACCTTTAGAGGATTTGAATGGACAAAGAAGTGGAATGAACCTGACTTCATTCCCAGCTCAACTGTTCTGAAATATCATGTTACAAAATCTGATGAGTTGCTGATAAATTCTGACTTCAAAACACAACTTAAAGTCACTGCTCTTAGTACTAAAACTCTTCAAGGTCTACACTCCAAGACTCATGAAAAGGTTGATAAACTTCAGGAAACAGCTGATAAGCTAGACCTGATGCTCAAACTAGACAATAATAGGTTTATCAGACCAATTCAAGAAAAAATGGAGGCTATTGAGCTTGTTCAAGAAAAGCAGCAGGCCCAACTGGATGAGATCTTACAAAATCAAGCTGCTCAACAGACTCAATTAAATGAGATCCAATCTTCAGTGGAACTCCTTCTTTCTCTAATCCTGACAGATGATGCCAAAAAGGGGGAGAAGGTAGTTAAATCCAAATGCTCACCAATCAAGAAACTAAAGAAAAAGGATGATCATGGTGATGACCAGGGAAACTCTGATAAGACTAGAGGTCGCAGTCAAGGAGAGCAATTGAGCAGGATTCCTTTTCAACAGACATGTTCTCATCAGAGATTGTCTGGTTCTACTCAATGGAGGAATAAGGAAGGAAAGAAGCCTACAAATCAGGATGTTCCCTTGTTGATCACAAATTATGATGATCAAGTTCTGACAACTACTTCTGATGTAATGATTCAAGCTGGAAGCCAAGATTCACAGAAGTTTTTGCAGACTCTGAAATTCAAGGGAAAGAAAGCAACATTCTTTTACAAGGATCCTAAAATTCAAACTATTGATGAAGAACTGGCCAAGAGACTATTCCTTAATGTAAGTCATATGTCATAGCCTATTTGTATATTCGAGGATTCAACTCAACTCAAATAAGAATGTAATAAGTAAATAGTGGAACTACCATCAGAGAGATCTCGCAAAGTAATATCTGTCAAAGGATTCAGAGACAAGGTTCATCTACAGACTTGAGGAATTAATTCACCGGAAGAAGTTCAAGAAATTGATCATGCCTCAGTGATATAAGTCAAGATCGTGGATTTAATCAAGTGACAGAGATCTCGTCAGAGTATCAATTAATTACAAGGATTTAATCTGAAGAAAATCAAAGTGTCAGAGTCAAGACATGAAGAAACGTCACGGAAGTTAGTCACTCATGAACCAGACAGTACATCGAGTGTCAACGTTGAAGTGGTGGAATTGATTCATAATTTTCAGTGATTTTCAGAAGATTTGCAGAAGAATGGTTGCTGCTCAAGACTAGAATTAATTCTCTATTAATTAATTAATTCATCTAATTTAATTAAGAAAATAAATTATATCTGCAAAGAATAATTTATTTATTAATTGAATTAATTGATTAATTAATTCTGAATTAATTTTAGGAATTTTCAGAAGTTTAATTGGATTAAATTCAAGCATTAAATCAGCAAGACAATTGAAAATGAACTAGCATGACAATCAGGATTGTCATACCGATTGTCATGCTAGGCCATTCTCCATTGTCATACCGAAAGTTACTCTAGGAGGATAATTGTCATGCTAGTTCATTCAGATTGTCTTGCTAGTTCATTCAATTGTCCTACCGAAAGTCTTGCCAGCTATAGGATTGTCATGCCAATTCAATTCTATTGGTTTGTTGATTAAAAAGAAGCAGAAGACCTTCTTTCAATTATCTATCATTCAAACAGAAGAACAAAGAACAAGAAAAGCAGCCGCCTTGAAATATTACATTTTTCATCTGTTTAATTCAAGATCAATTTCTAGATTGTAAAGTTAAATCCAATCAACTAGAAATCTTTATCTTGTTCTTGTATAACAATCTAGCGGATCAAAATCCCTAGAACTTAATCTCAAATTGCGTTTAGCATTTGAATCTTTTTATTACAAAAATAGAAAAAGTTCATGTCGAATTTATTCTAGATTTGTGATAATTAATTTGAGATTAATTCCTTGTAATCGATACAGTTGTTGTAACACCTTTCAAGTTTAATAATATTTTTATTTAACTTGAATTTTGTTTCACATTTTTTATTCCGCATTTAATTCGATTATTCGGTACTGTTTGTATTCAACCCCCCCTTCTACAAACACATTGGGACCCAACAATTGGTATCAGAGCCTTCTGATTAACGAACAAATCAAGATCCTAGACTTTTGTGATTTTTCAACTCCTTGAATTTTTATTTATTCAAAAATTCATAATGACTTCACATAAAGTTGGAACCGTTAAAATTCCACAATTTGATAAAGAGAATTATATCATGTGGAAGAAGAAGATGCTATTATTTTTACAAGTTGCAAATCCCAAATATTCAAACTTGTTAAAGAAGGGTATAAAAACTCCGATGGTTATTGAACCGGAGGTAATAATAGATGGTGTGGTGACTACTGAAGCTAGAACCTATCCAAAAGAGCCTGAAGATTTTACTCCTGCTGAGAAGGAAGAAGCCTCCTTGGATGCCAGCCTTCAATTAATATTAATTGATTCCCTTGATCCCTTGATGAACAGACATGTGATGAACTGTAAAAATTCCAAACACATGTGGGAAACTATTGAGGTGATTAATGAAGGCACAGAGGAAGTTAGGGAGAACAAGTTGGAAATCCTAACCTCTGAATATGAACATTTCAAATCAAATCCAGGAGAAGGAATTACTGAAGTGTTTGAGAGGTACAATGCGTTGATCAACAACCTGAACATCAATGGAAAGTATTATTCAATCAGGGAGGTCAACAAAAAGTTCCTTTTAACACTGCCAGCTCATCTTGAACATAGAATCACTGCCATTAGAGAAGCTAGAGATCTGAGTGAGATTTCTTTGGACAGGCTCTATGGAGTGTTAAAAACTTATGAGTTGGAGCAGATTCAACAGAAGGAAGTCTACGGGAAGGATAGAATGGTCAGCACATCTACTGCACTTGTAGCTGAAGGTCAACAACAACAACAATCTCAACAGTTAGAAAGAATGGTACAGTTTTCCAAGGGTGAGGAAAATGAGTTAGTAGCAGAATATGATCCTCCTACTACAAATCAATCAAGTGATGATTTTTATTCCTTGGAAGAGCTGGAGCAATTGGAAGATGAATCAATGGCCCAAATTGTCAAGAGATTCTCCCATGTCAGATTCAGGAGGAATCCCAAGCTTAAGTACAAGTCCAACTACAACAAATTCCAGAAAGGTGGATCTTCATCCTCTAACACCAGCAGTGGTGGGTACAAAACAGGGATGGTTGATCGAAGCACCATTAGATGCTATAACTGCAATGAGTTGGGACACTTTGCCACAGAATGTAGGAAGCCAAAGCAAGTAAGAAAGAACTCTGAAAGGGCTTATCTGGCAAAGGGAAGAAGCTGGGATGATACTGACAGTGAAGATGAAGATGAAGGAAATCTTGCTCTTATGGCTATTGATGGAAAAGCTTCATCGTCAAGAATAGAGGTAAAACTTTCTGATGCTGAAATGGTTTATCATCTAAGAGGTAACTTAGATTGTGCACGTCGTGATAATGAACTGTTAAGTTTACAGATCACAGACCTTGAGAAAGAGGTCAATGAATTAAGACTTGTGCACATTAATCAAGACAAATTAAAAGAACAGGTATCTTTTCTAGAGAATAGAGTTGACTGTTATAGAAAACTCGAAACTATTCTCAAAGACAAGATCACCGGTCTTGAGACTAAGGTTAGAGCCTACTTCAATTCTTGTTCGAAGGCTAAAGAGTTCTATAGTAAGCAAGCTGTTAATCAAACATCTGGAATAGGTTATGATTACAATGCTGCTATTGGAGAATTAGGCATAAACTCCCCTCCTCATGTCTGTGCTAAAGGGAGGGAAGTACCACATGTGCTTAAGGGTGTTGATGAACCCCTCTATAAAGCATCAATTGCTGAACCATTTGATGCGACCTCTTCTGTTATTCAAGAAGAAATACGTGCTGAGGATCATGCTTATGAGAAGATTGTTTCCAAGTCAAGTGAGTCGAAAGTTCCAGTCAAAGTTGTGAAAGCAACTGAGACTAACTCAGACACACATGAGTTGGATAACAATAATGCCATGTCTACCATGCATAAATTGCCTGCTGTTAATCACTCTCATAAAGCATGTGGTGTTGCTAATTGTATGTCTTGTGCTTTTAATATGATGTATGCTTATTTTAATGGTAAGCATGTGTCTAATGATAAGACTACTCCTCGTCAGCATGTGAATAACAAGAAGCATGATAGTTCTAAGACTGTTAGTCCTTCTAAGGCTAGAAAGGAGACATTTGTGCCTAAGCTTAAACATAAATTTGTTAAGGCTATTTACAAGGTCAAATGTTCAGTCATTGAGGATGTTGAGATCGTTAAAATTAAAAATGTTGTTTTGCCTGACAAAGGACAATTCTACAAGTATGTCGGGCCCAACCAAGTTTGGGTTCCGAAGAAGGTCTAATCCATTTGAAGTGCAGGGCAGTATACAGGTGTAACCGGTAGTGTGGATTCTTGACAAGTGGATCATCAAGACATATGACCGGAGATAGAGCCCTGCTATCAAATGTGGTTGAGAAAGCTGGCCCCATGGTTACCTTTGGAGATAACAGCAAAGGTTTATCCGAGGGATATGGCTGTTTGCAAGCTGGGAATGTTATCATTGTAATTTTGTATATTGTGCTAGGTTATTATCAGGAAGCAGTATCCAACATATAGCACCAGTGACGAGACTTGAGAATATTACGACATATCAGGCACCTGCTGCACATTACACTTGGAATTGTACTCTAGTAAGATGTGTACAAGTGTACTCCTGATTGGTGAATCAAAAGAGGAAGTCAATGCACCACAGTTCATGGACTTTGCAGCTGCAGATCTATTGGACTATGCAATCTCTTCTTCACAATCTCACTTCAGGTTGGTATGAACTAGTATACTGCTCAAGCAATCGTCAAGGACATGGTATGGCACTCTAACAGAAGTTATAATTTTATATGAATAAGTAGATTCGTCATATTAGTAACTATCTTATCAGTAAGCACAATCATATTGTTTTATATGTGCAGTGGTATATTGGTAATGCAACATAACAATTAGTATCTAAAGTACTTGACATGTATCGGTCAATGATATGTTGTTAACATTATGTTGCAGATATTTGTAAGCTTTTGACATGAATGAGAATTACTTAGACTTTACCCTAAGTGATCAATGTTTTATCAAAAACTCATTCATAGTGAAAAATAAAAATTAAACTTCTTTTTACATTAGTGATTTCTTATTTCATGTAAAATCTTTTGAAATCACTATTGTAAATCATTTTCTCTCTATTACCATATATTCTGTGTTACAGGTTCAGTCTCCAATGACTTTCTTTCATTGACAGTCATGAGGTTGAAAACCCACAACGTCTATCCCAGACTGTAAAGACAAACACAAAAACAGAACCAACCAACACTCTCTTACCACTAAATGTAGTATGAATGAGCGTGAGGGAGATAGTGCCTTAGTGCACCACATAAGGAAGGTTCTGTAGTCAACCCAGTAGCTCTGTCTCCTACATAGATGAGTAGTATTTAAACCGAGACAACTGCTAGCCCCCATACATCTTCTCAAAAAGATGTAATGGCTGAAAAGGCTCAAAAACAGTTACTAGATTCATTCTCTCAACAGGGTGAGTCTATTGAATTTTGCCTGTCGGCCAAGGTATCCGATGTAGTGTCACCACTTCAAACATAATCAATTCTTGATGCACAAGGAGAGGTTACACACACAAAGGATGAGTTGACGGAAACAAGAGTTTCGACCATTTTAAGGTCAGATTCGATTGTTCAAGGTTCGTTAGTGGACCAATTGCCTTTACAGGTGTTAGGAGAGGATACTGATCCAAAAGCCATATGTCAGTGGTCAGTGTCTACCTCCCCAGGCTTAAATCCCCTGGATGCATCTGCGGATAGTGGATCTGACATAGGCGCAGATCGGCAACTTGTTGACAATGATTCAGATATTACCTGATAAGTCACAAGGAAATGTCTTCACAGACATTAGAAGGGAACTTTGATCTTTATGCTAAATTCGTTGGATCATTGTTTACCTTCCCAGAATTCAAATCTGGAACCCTAAAAGGGAAACTAGCAACTTGTAAATTATGACTCAGATTCATCTGACGAGTTTAACAAGGATGGGGATTTGTGAACTCCCATTGCACCACCTGTGACCTCCTTTAAGGATGGCTAAGGTGATTTTCCTTGCAGGTACAGCTGGATTATGGAGCTATGAGAGAAGAGTGATACACTTGTGAGAATGAGTGTAAACACGAGTGGAGAGAAGAGTGAAACACATGTGAGGTACACTAAACAGAATCACACACTCACAGTGAGGAAGAAAGAGAAACTACTTGTTATTTCTTTTCCAACCAAGTGAAATATGAGAACTCCTTCAGACGACGGCATACATTCCTTCTTTAAGGGGGAGATAAAAGCTTAAGTAATAGTTTGGAGGATTCCTCAACTAAGGGGGAGAAATAGCAGGGAGATAGAAAAAGATCCTATATGTACACTACACCACACCATTGTTGTTTGTAACTACGGATCCTATTGTACGGGAGAGGTGGTAAACACAAGGTGATTTCCTAGTAAGGGAAGAAGCTGTTAGGGGAGTACCATTGGTTTTTATCTGCGGATCCTATTGTACGGGAGAGGTGGTAAAACGAAGGTGATCTTCTTTAATCAGTTGATTCTCATAGGGGGAGAAGCAAGTGATATGGGCTTCTCAACAGGAAATGTGGTTGTACAAATGAATATGGAACTACTTGAAGATATGTTCAGTCTAGAGGAACATCTACTTGGAATCTGGAAAATGTTAAATCTCATCCAGAACTTTTCTGCTATTTACTTATTACATTCTTATCTGGGGAGTACCATTGGTTTTTATCTGCGGATCCTATTGTACGGGAGAGGTGGTAAAACGAAGGTGATCTTCTTTAATCAGTTGATTCTCATAGGGGGAGAAGCAAGAGATATGGGCTTCTCAACAGGAAATGTGGTTGTACAAATGAATATGGAACTACTTGAAGATATGTTCAGTCTAGAGGAACATCTACTTGGAATCTGGAAAATGTTAAATCTCATCCAGAACTTTTCTGCTATTTACTTTGCATGTATGTTTATATCTTTTTCTTATTTGTTAGTTGAGTTATCCTCTAGGTATTTGTGTGTTATTGTCTAACAAACAAATAGGGGGAGATTGTAAGTCATATGTCATAGCCTATTTGTATATTCGAGGATTCAACTCAACTCAAATAAGAATGTAATAAGTAAATAGTGGAACTACCATCAGAGAGATCTCGCAAAGTAATATCTGTCAAAGGATTCAGAGACAAGGTTCATCTACAGACTTGAGGAATTAATTCACTGGAAGAAGTTCAAGAAATTGATCATGCCTCAGTGATATAAGTCAAGATCGTGGATTTAATCAAGTGACAGAGATCTCGTCAGAGTATCAATTAATTACAAGGATTTAATCTGAAGAAAATCAAAGTGTCAGAGTCAAGACATGAAGAAACGTCACGGAAGTTAGTCACTCATGAACCAGACAGTACATCGAGTGTCAACGTTAAAGTGGTGGAATTGATTCATAATTTTCAGTGATTTTCAGAAGATTTGCAGAAGAATGGTTGCTGCTCAAGACTAGAATTAATTCTCTATTAATTAATTAATTCATCTAATTTAATTAAGAAAATAAATTATATCTGCAAAGAATAATTTATTTATTAATTGAATTAATTGATTAATTAATTCTGAATTAATTTTAGGAATTTTCAGAAGTTTAATTGGATTAAATTCAAGCATTAAATCAGCAAGACAATTGAAAATGAACTAGCATGACAATCAGGAATGTCATACCGATTGTCATGCTAGGCCATTCTCCATTGTCATACCGAAAGTTACTCTAGGAGGATAATTGTCATGCTAGTTCATTCAGATTGTCTTGCTAGTTCATTCAATTGTCCTACCGAAAGTCTTGCCAGCTATAGGATTGTCATGCCAATTCAATTCTATTGGTTTGTTGATTAAAAAGAAGCAGAAGACCTTCTTTCAATTATCTATCATTCAAACAGAAGAACAAAGAACAAGAAAAGCAGCCGCCTTGAAATATTACATTTTTCATCTGTTTAATTCAAGATCAATTTCTAGATTGTAAAGTTAAATCCAATCAACTAGAAATCTTTATCTTGTTCTTGTATAACAATCTAGCGGATCAAAATCCCTAGAACTTAATCTCAAATTACGTTTAGCATTTGAATCTTTTTATTACAAAAATAGAAAAAGTTCATGTCGAATTTATTCTAGATTTGTGATAATTAATTTGAGATTAATTCCTTGTAATCGATACAGTTGTTGTAACACCTTTCAAGTTTAATAATATTTTTATTTAACTTGAATTTTGTTTCACATTTTTTATTCCGCATTTAATTCGATTATTCGGTACTGTTTGTATTCAACCCCCCCTTCTACAAATACATTGGGACCCAACACTTAAGGATAATACAGGAGTGGATTTAGAGGAATTAAGAGAAGAAGAAGCTAAATTTGTTGCTGAAAAAAGAAAACCAAAGTCAAAAGCTTCTGATGCTAAAAAGCCACCAAGGCCAAAAGAAAAGGGGATTGTGATAAAAGAAAGATCTACCACAGAGATTCCTGGATCAAGTACTAGATCTCAAACTATTACTGATCCCAAAGAAAAGGGAAAAGGAAAAGTTGGGGAGACAGTCAAGAAATAGAAGATGAAGAGTCCTCAAATTTTGATGGATCCTATGTGCAAGATGGTTCAAGTCTTTGATGATATTGCCGCTGAAGATGAAACAGTTGAAACTCTGAAGAGAAAGAGGATGACAGAAGAATCTAAGACAACCTCTGACATAGCTCAAGTTGTTCAGAGTGAATATATTTCAGAACATCAAGCTACAGATGAAACTGCAAATCCTGACAAATTCATCAAGACATCAACCTCTGACACTGCTCGAGTTGACATAGACAGCTTAACACTTGATCAGAAAAAGAAGCTGCTATGGAACAAAGCTACTCCAGTGGAACCTAAGACAAATCTAATATTGAATCAACTTGCAACATTTAGGTTAAAAGCCAAGCAAGCTAGAGACAAGTCTAGATTAGGTTCCGACAAAGAAAGGATACAAATAAGAGTAGAAGTTACTCTCAGAGATCCTTTCATTTTAACAGACAAACCATATGAAGAAATCAAACAAAAGCACCTTGACAAAGTGCTGTCTGCTCAAATTGTCATGGATACTCATGATGAATCAGAAGTTAAAGAAAAATTGATTTCATTTCTCAATGATGGCAGAACTTACAGATTAGTAGATTCTGATGTGCTAAAGACGTCTGTCAAAGAGCTTCAATATATTCACTACCTTCTGGAAGTAAAATATGATGTTACAAGAAGGTGGTCAGATTACATTTTGAAGGCTATAAGAGATCTTCTCAGAATCTCTGGTGCAAAAGCTTCTGAATACATTCCAAAAATCACTGAGGATGATGGAAGAGAAATTCCTATAAGGAAGAATTTTGCTAAGGTAGAAGTAATTCTGAAAGGGAGATGCTTATGCTACAATGAAAACTCTTCACATCCCAGAGTTATCAGACTTAGAGATGGACTTAAAAGAACATCAATTCCTGCACTCAGAGCAGCCATTTATCAGATTGGTGATAATGAAGATAAAGAACTGACGCATGTCAAAGCACAATTAGTTGAAGTTCTGAGAAATGCTGAGCACAAGCTGGTAACAGACTTTACAAGGAATCACGATGGATTCAGATTGATCCAGTGATATTGGTAAAGCTACATGTACTGTAAGTTGTATTTAGCTGTTTAAAATAATATCTCATTGCATTTGTACTTAAATGTTTTTGACATCATCAAATCTATTAACTTGTATATTTTTCATAATTTACAAGTTGGGGGAGATTGTTAGATATATTTGTGATGTCATGTCTAATCTGATTTGTTTAAATTCAGAACTTATTATCAGAATATCAGAACTTAACTGGAAATCAGAACTTACTGAAGACAGGAAGTTATCAGAACTTATATCAGGACTTAAGTGCGGATACACTTCAGGGATGAAAAGCGACTGATTTACAGGAGAAGATCTGGATTAAACAAGTAAAGATATGCATGAAAAATTGGACAACTATAGGACTGCAGTAGATAATCTCTGATTGATATATTCTAGGAAACAGAATCATTATCATATCAATTGGTAGTTATCTTGTAAATGTGTAATATATAAAAACAGATTAGGGTTTACACTATAAGTGTTATCATTCATGAGAATATTATTCATTGTAACCCCAGCAGCTCTTAGTGATATCATACATCACTGAGAGAGTAGATTAAACCTACTGTAACAGAGTTTGATATATTGAATAGACTTGTTTTCTGTTACATACTTGTGTTCATAATCGAATTGATTGTAGATACTATATTCAACCCCCTTCTATAGTATCATTGAGGCCTAATAGTAATTGGCTTCAACTGTATAGAATGTTTCACAGATTTATCTTGAGTAGCAGTTGAGCCAAATACCTTTGAGATTCTTTGATCTATTATTTGCCTTGTTCTTTCAGCTTCAACTCAGCTGCTTCTAGGTTAATTAGATCAATGCCATATAATTCTGTCCTAAATGGTGGCTTTGAGATAGTAATAGTTGGTACTATCACTTTACTGACTTGTATATCACATCCTTCTCCCCCATTTTGTTATCATCAAGTAGAGCAGTGGTTGAAGTTTGAGCAGCCACCGGCTATTGACATAATTGAGTTTGTTTTTTTTGCCTTCCAGTATCTTGTCCATAAATTCTTCAACTCTAGATAATCTTGCAGTGAGGGCCTTAACCTTCCATGATAAATCTCCTTATTTTCTCAACTTTAGCTGTATTTCCCTCATTATTGCTTCTGGAAGTTTTTCTTCAATCATTTCATACAAACTTTTCTTCACTTCCTCAATTATATTCTTCATATCAAGCACATCTTGAGTCTGTTTTAGATATTGAATTTTATGCAGCTGTAGAGACTGTTGATTAATTTGAACATGGTTGAAGTGAAATGATAATAGATGCAATCCTTGTTGATCATCCATTCTAGAATTTGAGTAGAAGAACTAGGGCCTTCATCTCCCCCTAAGTTCCTGCCAGCTTTATCACCAAAACTTTCATTATCACTCTCAGCATCATCATATTCAAAACGGTCACCGGCTATAGGAGGTAGAGAAGAAAAAGCATCTTTAGCCCTTTGCATTGATACTGTTGTGTATACTAGATTAAGTGCCCTCTCAGCCTCCTTATTACCCCGAGTAGCCAATTGTTGATAGGCTGTACCAAAGGTGAGTAAATGTCTCAGCATCCAGGGAAATAGAATCTACAACAACTCTGTATTCTTGCTGATATAGTCTTTTCCTTTCATCCTCATTGACATTCATTGACTCACTAGCAATGGTTGTCATTGTAACACCCCCAAATCTGGGGTCGAGGATTCGGGTTGTCACGAGTTCCATTTCCCTTAATAATACTTAATCTTAACAATCAACCAACTACTGCGTACTGTGACCCCATATTATACACACATACACCACAAGTTATAGTCTCAGAGATGAATACCAAAAATAACACAAGTCATTTTATTCCACAATTATAAACTATTACACCTTAAAAGGGTTTCTGAATAATTTACATATTCCTTGCCATTATTACAATTCATAATATACATAAGTCTGGTACATCAAAAGTTGAAAGCCTGGCCTATTGGTAGTTCCTACCTCAGCTACAGCGTAATCATCGCCTACAGGAAACTGCCGAACGTTTCCTATCCGCTTGCAAATTGGGAGCTTAGTCATGTTCATTTTGTCTATCTGTTGTTGTGTGATGAAAGAAGAAAGCAAGGGTGAGCAACAAGCCCACCAATATAATATGTATAATGATTAACAATATATGAGCATTCTCATCATAATACTCATGAAAGTCTTGGTCAAGCAGATATGAACCAAGTTTGATATCTTAACGTGACCACGTCGTAAAATATTCAGTATATAAGTATATATACTTTTCAAAATCTTAGAATCCTCTTCCATGCATAATATAAATAGAGTTCTAGTTTATAACTGTATAAATATATCGTTGCAAGGTGATCTCATAAATCTAATCTTGTCTCAACGTTTTTCTGAAAATCTTTGTCATGCATAAGATAATCATTAACTAGATATAAGTTGAAAAGATGAAGTTACAAGATACTCCAATATACTTATATCTTTTCTGAATACTACTTGAACTACCACCAGTTTCAAAAGTTCATCTCATAGATGAGGCTACAAGATAAGATTTGAATAGATTCAATCTTTGAAATATCATTCAAAAGAAATAAAGTTACGAGATACTTCATTAAGTCCCGATTTATATATCCATATATATCTCTCATACATTTCCTGAAAACCACTATCATATAAAGTATGAACAGAGTTGTAATATCCAATGAATTTAGAAAGAAAAGAATTTTGGCATAAACCTGATATCTTGCTGATCAGGCAAAGATACCAATAAGTAACCTATTCTACTGTAGATGGATGAATTCCTCTCCGGTCATCACCCTGGCCGCATTAGGACCTCGCGCTGGATCGTTACCCGACCACTCACGCGTGGATGGACTATCACCCAGCCTCTTATACCTTCATAGACCGTACCCCGGCCTGTCGCTTATGCCGACTCAATTAGATGGACTTACTTCCAGAACATTAGGCAAGTAATCAAATTGTTTTCTCAAATAGCAACCACATTGCGAATATAAAATACACCATAGAGCCGGATCACTTAGATTTTTGAGCGAGTATTCGAGTCCCCTTGGAAAGGAAGATCTGAAATTTGAAAACGAGTTTTGGGATCCGCTCTAACTTTTAAAATCATTTTGAAGACTGGAAAACATTTTTGAGAATGTTTAGAGTAATGCTAATTTAATAAAATAAATCTGTCCTGATATGTTGGAGGATATCTGAATATTATTATTTAAATAATATTACCATAAGGATAATCTTTATAAAAATAATTGAAGTAGAAGTTTTAAAACTCATACTTGAAATGAATAATAAATAACCAAAGATATACTTATACGAAAGTACGATCTTTATTTGAATAATCGAAAATAAGTTTGATTATCGAAACATTATTCTTTAATAAAATAAAGAATATTATTTAATAAAATAAGCGGAGTCATAAGTCCTCGATTGCATATTCAAAATAATATTCCTTAAATAAAATAAAGTTATCGAATAAACCTTATTCGATTAATAGTTTTGAAAACTATATTCATATATATAAATATATAATATACTCGGGAACATCGACTCCCGGTTTAGAAAATGTTCACCTTTGGGTCCCCTATACTAAGGGTATATGCAACTACTACTTATCTCTAGCATAGGTATTATGCAACTTATAAGCATTTGAATCAACAATTTGATATCAAGATTACGAAACAGGCATGCTTATAAATATCATATCACATGCTCCAATATATCGCAAGACTTTGCTAATAATAATCATGCCCTTATCACAAGATAATGCATATACATATATACATCACAACAACAGTATAACGGGTAGAAAACTTTCCTGAGTGTTCCCGGATAGACTTAAGCTTAGAGTGGGTCCGATAACCTATAAACAACAACATAAGTCGGAATTAAACCCTGATCGCTTAAGAAACTAGACTTTAACCAATTGATCCCTAACGTTCGCTTATAGTCATTTCTACGCTTAACAAATCACATAAGTCGTTCAAGTACACTCAGCTCCACCATTTTTAATAAATTACCGTTACGAATTTTAAGGCGACGCTTTTGCGAATACCCTAACAGTATAAGTGCTGATTTCCAGTTAAGTACTGATTTGTCCTGTTTAAGTAAGATCTGAAAACTAAACACAAATCATATTAGACATGACATTATCAAATATATCTAATAGGGAAGGCACTTGTCACAAAGAAGAAAAGCTGGACAGACACTTCAGATTCTGAACATGAGGTAAACTATGCCCTGATGGCAAATACTGACAGCAGTCCTAAAACTGCTGAATTGAAGGTACCTCAAACAACTTATGCCTTTAATACTGATGATATTACTGAGTTGAGATTATATCTTAAAACCATGTTCATTAGTTATAGAGATCAGACTTTAACATGTGAAAGATTAACATCTGAAAATTCTGCTTATAAAAAGAGAAATGATTATTTAGAAAAGGAGTTAGTTTTTCTTCATCAAACTAAGAAAGAAAAATATGATGCTTTATATGTTAGAGATGAAATGTTAAAATTGAATGAATCTCTAAATGATTTAAAATTTTACTGCCTAATCCACTTTACATAATTGTTTCATACTTCAATTAGTCATTTAAGGGCCTTAACCAAGGTTTCAAAGTAAGGCGAGGGGTAATGGTTCGTTCGAGAAACCCCGTTACTTAAAACAGTCGTTTCTCCTAAACCGTATATCGGATTCAAGCGAACCACATATCAAAACGAAGCTTGTAACATGAACTATCTAAAATTGGTAATGGTCAGTTCATGGCAGTGAGTCTTCGGGTGCAAAAGTTAAGCACAAAACAGTCTAAGGTAATTCGGGCATTACGACGACTATGTTTACGCGATTACCAAAGTTTAAACTACTCCAATCAACCACAAATAAACCACAAATCAACCCATAACCACTAATACCACCAAACTTCATCCAAACCTTACTATCTCAGTCCATAACCTCATGATTTTTCCAAATTACTCAATCTCAAACAAGAGCTACTAACTATACTTAAGGTTCATCAACCAACAATCAAGATTTATAACCCAAAATCATTACAATTCCAACCAAACTCTAAACATACAAGAATCATGCTCT
This sequence comes from Apium graveolens, assembly GCF_009905375.1. NCBI lineage: Eukaryota > Viridiplantae > Streptophyta > Magnoliopsida > Apiales > Apiaceae > Apium > Apium graveolens. The sequence goes on along the minus strand of NC_133657.1, from coordinate 129,181,764 downwards.
CATGAACTATAACAAACAAAACCAAATCTAATACTCAAAGTAAAGTTAGGGTTTGGAGGGGTTATACCTTCCTTGGAGTGATTAGAGTAGCTAGGAAGTCTTAAGAAGCCTTGAGATAGCTTAGGAATGCTCGGATCTTAAAGGAAATCAAAGAAAATAAAGTTAGAAATCTTGAAAACACTATTCATCATCTTCTTCCTTGATTTATTGGAAGAGATTCATGAAGAAATAGAAGCTTAAACTCCTAGGATATGCTTATCTAATCATAAGGGACCTTGGGTAATTACCTTGCAAATTAACAAAGCTTGGATCTTGATTTTTTGGAATTTTTCTCCTTGAAATGATGAAGAAGCCGAGAGTATATGTTCTTGGGAGAGTTCTTTCTTTGTTGAATGTGTTTGTGGTGGAAAATGAAGTGAATGGGATGTTTGGGTGATTTGTTGGTTGGTTAAAGTGAGTGGAGTATGGCTAAGCATGACATCACCTTGGTGACTTCACCATTTGCCACTTGTCACCACTTGGTGGTGGAAGCATCTTCTTATACGAATCCTTGCTTAAATGCTTGATTAACATCCTTAATCCTTGCACTAAACTCTCTTGCATTACTTGTCATTTAATTGTTTTACGACTCGTTTATCGTTCGTTCTTGCTAATCATTTGAGGGATCATATCCGGGATCTGATTACTTGGGTTCCCCTAAACCTTTCTCAATATTTTATATTCCTTTTATGACCCTCTCTTATAATCCTTGAATTTAAATCCTTTTAATCATGTTACCTTATACTCAATTCTTTCGGTATCTGGTGGATTTTTGGGAAAAATCAAAGTGTTCGAATTTGGATTCTGACGATCTTTACATACACTTATATACCATATGGAGTACTAATAAGATCTCAGAATATTAATAAAAGAACTCCTACATAGTGTGGCATGAAAAGTTTCCTTAATCAGCATAATCAGCAAAATCACTATTCATCAGTGTTTCAAAGATTCCAAAAATTGGGGTTATTACAGTCTCCCCTTCTTAAAAGGATTTCGTCCCGGAATCAGATAGAAAATGAATAGGGATACTTTCTTAGCATTGCACTTTCTAACTCTCAAGTCAATTTTCCCACATTGTGGTTCTACCACCAACTCTGACTAGTTTGATAACCCTTCTCCTAAGCACTTGTCCCTCTTTGATCTATAACCCTTCCTGGTTGCTCCATATAGGTTACGTCTGGTGGCATGTCTATGCGCTCATACGCCCCTATTTGTCTGGCATCCGATTACAATTCCTTAACATTGATACGTGGAACACGTTATGAACTTGCTACATGTTCGGGGGTAGGGCTAGCTCATATGCTAACTTCCCCATACGTCTTAATATATCCAAGGGTCCAACAATTTGTGGGCTTAGCTTTCCTTTCTTTTCGAACCTCATCCATCCTTTCCAAGGGAATACCTATAACAGCACTAGGTCCCCTACTTCCTATTCTTTGTCCTTTCGTTGTCAAATCAGCATACTTCTTATGTCCATCTTGGGTTATTACCATCCGCCCTCTGATTAGATCTATTATATCCTTGGTCCTTTGGACCACTGCTGGTCTGAGCATCTTGCGCTCTGCAACATCATCCTACCATAAGGGAGATTGACATTGTGTTCTCTCAAGGATCTCATAAATCGATATCTCGATACTGACATACGATCTATTATCGTAAGAAAACTCAATCCGCGTTAAGTGATCATTCCAAATTTTTTCAAGTCTATTGCACAAACTCTCATCATAGCTTCTAGCATTATATCTTTTGCTTCTCAATACTCCTTCTTTTCTTGTTTGTAGTCATTACTATCTTTCGTACATAATATTATACTGGTTACACTTTTGCTCATTATCATTCTATAACCTTTTAATAAATGCGTCAACCTTAGTATCACGAACGCGTTTCCATTCCGAATACCACCATACCTTTACTACTCCTTTTCAGCTGTTTCTATTTTCCAAAGTTTGGTCAATCATATAGAAATAAGGGAATTTGTTGAGAGATCACTGTGATCATGAACACTTGTTCTATTGCATAGTTAGTATAGAAGGTGGCCAACCTTTAGTACTTGACAAGTAATTAAACAACATGTGGTATCCTATTAGGCTTCTATCACACAGATAGATAGTCATTCGGCAATACCTCCCCTTTTTGGAAGGGTTGTTCTTCTTAGCTTACATGAAATGAAAATAAGAGAAAAGAACGAATTGAAAAGAATTGTATATATATAAAAAATATACTGCCACAAAATATCTGGCTTGGAATCTACCTCTGAACTATAGAGGTTTGTCATAGGAGAACAAAACATATATAGATATCAACATCAAGTATTATAGCATCGCAATTCATGCTCCTGAATCTTTCACTATTCCGTCCATCATTCTATGGACCCATGCTCTTGCTCGAGCTTATAACCAATCACCGTTGAAACTCCCTCAACAGTGAAAATTGAATCTTGGATTTCATTCTAGACATCATCGTTACTAGAATTATATGCTTGCACTGTAACCTTCCTCGTATAGTAATATGACTCTCTATTCATAAGAAGGAATAAATATTCAATAGGTAGATAATCGACTTAATTAGTCTATCAATGATAACTTATACATCACCACAACCCGATTAGTGATACCCAATCTCAACACCCATTACACTACAACTCTCACGGTTGTAATCGGCCCATTATTCAAAGAACCGTTGATGCATTACTGTAGTCCACCACGGACCTACTTTAGTCATTCGTTTTTCTTGGATCTTAATAGTTAATCATACGGAGTCCATTCCTGCCGTACCGAAATCTTCTAGAGAGGAAACATAATCGCCAATCCATGATTCATGAAAAACACTCCTGAACTTGGCGTACATATGACTTGAAACAGATAAAATTGCCGAAGAGTTTCAATAAAAGCAATGATAGTAGGTTAATACCATTCTTAATCATATGCCTTCAATAGAAGACTTAACTCAAAGGTTCGTTTAGTCCTTTTTGAAACATGGTCCTGGCTTATTCTCAAGATAGGACCTTCTAAGATAGATAGCCCGCTCACGGCGATTACATGAAATAAATCTTTACCAAACTACTATTACGGTTGAGTATCGCACAATCATCAGAAGGAATGTCAATCATTCAAACTATAATACAACCTTCACGGCTTTAACCATCTTCACTGTATTCCTCTGGAACAACAACATAAGTCGGAATTAAACCCCGGTCGCTTAAGAAACTAGACTTTAACCAATTGAACCCTAACGCTCGCTTATAGTCATTTCTACGCTTAACAAATCACATAAGTCGTTCGAGTACCCTCGGCTCCACCATTTTTAATAAATTAACCGTTACGAATTTTAAGGCGACGCTTTCGCGAATACCCTAATAACTGCCTAGTCCACTTTACAAAATTGTTTCATACTCCAATTAGTCATTTAAGGGCTTTAACCAAGGTTTCAAAGTAAGGCGAGGGGTAATGGTTCGTTCGCGAAACACCGTTACTTAAAACAGTCGTTTCTCCTAAACCGTACATCGGATTCAAGCGAACCACATATCAAAACGAAGCTCGTAACATAAACTATCTAAAAATGGTAATGGTCAGTTCATGGAAGTGAGTGTTCATGTGCAAAAGTTAAGCCCAAAACAGTCTAAGGTAAATCGGGCATTACGACGGCTATGTTTACGCGATTACCAAAGTTTAAACTACTCCAATCAACCACAAATCAACCATAAATCAACCCATAACCACCAATACCACCAAACTTCATCCAAACCTTACTAACTCAGTCCATAACCTCATGATTTTTCCAACTTATTCAATCTCAAACAAGAGCTAATAACTATACTTAAGGTTCATCAACCAACAACCAAGATTTATAACCCAAAATCATTACAATTCCAACCAAACTCTAAACATACAAGAATCATGCTCTCATGAACTATAACAAAAAAAACCAAACCTAATACTCAAAGTAAAGTTAGGGTTTGGAGGGGTTATACCTTCCTTGGAGTGATTAGAGTAGCTAGGAAGTCTTAAGAAGCCTTGAGATAGCTTAGGAATGCTTGGATCTTAAACGAAATCAAAGAAAATAAAGTTAGAAATCTTGAAAACACTATTCATCATCTTCTTCCTTGATTTATTGGAAGAGATTCATGAAGAAATAGAAGCTTAAACTCCTACGATATGCTTATCTAATTATAAGGGTCCTTGGGTAATTACCTTGTAAATTAATAAAGCTTGGATCTTGATTTTTTGGAATTTTTCTCCTTGAAATGATGAAGAAGCCGAGAGTAGATGTTCTTGGGAGAGTTCTTTCTTTGTTGAATGTGTTTGTGGTGGAAAATGAAGTGAATGGGATGTTTGGGTGATTTGTTGGTTGGTTAAAGTGAGTGGAGTATGAGTAAGCATAACATCACCTTGGTGACTTCACCATTTGCCACTTGTCACCACTTGGTGGTGGAAGCATCTTCTTATGCTAATCCTTGCTTAAATGCTTGATTAACATCCTTAATCCTTGCACTAAACTCTCTTGCATTACTTGTCGTTTAATTGTTTTACGACTCGTTTATCGTTCGTTCTTGCTAATCGTTTGAGGGATCATATCCGAGATCTGATTACTTGGGTTCCCCTAAACCTTTCTCAATATTTTATATTCCTTTTATGATCCTCTCTTATAATCCTTGAATTTAAATCCTTTTAATCATGTTACCTTATACTCAATTCTTTCGGTATCTGGTGGATTTTTGGGAAAAATCAAAGTGTTCGAATTTGGATTCTGACAATCTTTACATACACTTATATACCATATGGAGTACTAATAAGATCTCAGAATATCAATAAAAGAACTCCTACATAGTGTGGCATGAAAAGTTTTCTTAGTCAGCATAATCAGCAAAATCACTATTCATCAGTGTTTCAAAGATTCCAAAAATTGGGGTTATTACAGTCATCCTTTCAGCTGTACCTTCTTTTCTTTCATGATCTTTCTTTTGTTGCATCAAGGGCTCCTCTTGGCTCACCACCCTCACACCCTCACCTTCACCATCTAAGATGAGACTCCTCTTACTCTCTTTTGCTATGCTAAAAGAAATAGCATGCATATTTTCACTCTTTTCCTTTCCTTTTGCCTAGGAGTAACCCATCCTCTCACTCATCAAGTCACTCCATTCCCTCAATCTTAGGAGTGATTGGACAACTACTAAGTCATTTACACTTGTAATAGATATTCAAATATCAAGTTGGGCAGTGACATTCAACGGATGTGAAAATCCGTTGAAAGTGTACACTACTAGAAAAAGTAGAATAGACATCGGCTAAAAACCGATGTCTATGAACAAAAAAATCCAATGTCTTCGTGGGTGATGTTAAAGACCCCCGATTTAACATCAGTTTTAAACTGATGTTAAAGAAGACGTATAACATCAGTTTTTAAAGATGCTAAATTTCTAATGCATATCTAATCTTCATATATTATCATAATATGATATTTTTATCAATTTAAACATATGTGAGATAAGCAAAATATTTGCATTTACCCATTAAACTGATGTTACTAATACCAATAACAACGGTTTTCAAGATAAACCGGTGTAAACATAACTTTTGACATCGATTATTTATTTCAAACCGATATCTATTGATGACAAACCAATGTCTATAAAGCTTAATAACATCGGCTTTCTATTTTAAGAATTTTTTGTCGTAGTATTTAACATCGGTTTTAATCAGTATTACTGATGACAGTGTTCAATTAAATCTGATGTATTAGGCTTTGACATACATCATTTTCCACTGTAATGATGTATGTACCTGTTTTATTAATGCACATTTTAAAAATGTAGATACCAAAAATTTTCCAAACCAATGAACTACCAAAATGAATTGTTGCATAATATCAATTATCTATAAATCTAACAACCAATATTCAAACATCCCGTACAACAGATTCATCTAATCCAAACATTAAATACTACATATATCCATCCATCTATTCTACTACTTTTTATACAAATTGTCACACCCCCAACTTAAATAGCAAAATAATTATAGCTATTACATCATTTTATTGAGTACTACACAACCAAAATCCAAGATCTTACAGTTTAGGGTTTGGAACAGCCCAACACTACCAACTATTACATCTGATTACAAATACCGAGTCCTCACACAACTATTATTACTTATTCTACCTGGGCTCGAACATAAGCATCCGCATCACAGGTCTTACGGGCAGTCTGCTTGAATCTAACCATGGCTGTTAGCTGTAATATCAGGGTAAAGCAAGAAGTGAGCCAAAAGCTCAACAAGTGCTAACAATACAACGCAAAGCATAAATCGAGATATACCTTTAGGAATGACAATGGAATGGCATAATCAATGATAATCGAGAGATAAAACTTATGTGAGTTGGCATCATTTTGCTTGCATCAAAACAAATTTTAAAACCATTCTTAATCAAAATCATTTTATGACGCTACGGATTACAGCCGGTGATCAGCCGCGAAGTAATCCCGAACCTCGCTGGGTTCTAAAACATTATTGGGAATCCCTAGGCAACTTTTAAGCCTAATATATGTGTGGAAAGGACTCGCGTCTCAGTCCAGATCCACCATTCAAGAAAACATTTGTCCCCCTTTGGGACTGAAAAATCCACGTTTTAATCATTTTAAAAACTGATGCCGATTTATGACAAAATCTCTTTCGACTGTAATTATTTTTATCAAGGGATTATAGATCAACTTGAAACACTGGAAATATGACACTAAATCTCAGGGCCATGATCTACTAGACCTTACTATATTAGGGTAATTGAGAGGTTTCCATAAACAAGAACTTAGACAAGGAAATTAAGCCAGGCTATTGGATAAGATGAAAGAGTAATGCCAAACTAGGCTTAAAGCAACGGTTGTAGACAAGATATAGGTATTAGAACATCAAAAGATAGGCATCACTGGTTCCAATAGGATAAAGGTGTTAAAATATAAAGAAAGCGATCATCAGCTCAGTATATAACAGGGTATCAAGCTTTAGGGTAAGGATAGGGTTATCAAACAATCATGAATGTATTTAAGAAATGATTGGCTTTTAGGTATCAAGATAAAGTTTCTATCGAGGTTATTTCAAGAGTTGAATCAAAGCATCAGGGTGCAACATCAAGATTTCTCAGGGATCAATAGCATGATAAACAAAAGGATCAATAAGATATTATAACGCATCTCTAATTTATCATGGCATTAAACTATCATGAAAGACTTTTGAACTACTTGCAATATGTACTCGAGGGTTCATGGCATCTCTATGTAACTCAAAGATAAACAAAAGATACGCTTGATTTAAATACATCAAAATGACTCAGGATAATTGCATCGATATATATATATATGAACTGTTTACAGCAAATACGAAGGTCAAGTTGAATCACTTGCCTTGAGATAGTCTGGTCTGGTCTGACTGGTAGGAGCAACAACTGGAGCTTCACTCGACTTTTAAGGCAAGTTTTCCCTCGTCTCGAGATCCTACATAAATAATAATAATCCTCATTATAATATATTCTTTCCATCTTAACCTATTTACAACCCGAAATTAAACATGGATGGCACTTAGGCCTATACACACTTAATTCATATCCAACATTTATATTTTTAAATATACACACGTAGCCACATAATCACATATCGTATATTAATACCAAATAACATCACATACACCATAACGCCACACTAGGCTTGGATGATCTCGACTCACCACTTAAATTACTTGGTCGCTAACTAAGCGAAGTCTTCGAATTTGGGCTTCCTAACTCAATGTGCCTTTCCTAAATTATCCAAAACCTATTGACCCTCACTTGTGCCTTTTGTTCTACTGACCTTATACTATCTTACAACTATGGTGGTCGACCTAATACTCACTTCTAAGTGTCCTAAAACTATGTGATAAGTGAAAGTGCTCACTGGTGTAAATTTCAGAATGGTAACTAAGGTTTCTTGAGTGCATTAGACACTCTTAAACTACAAGTTTTTCTTCAAAATTTTTACACAAGACTCTCCTGACCTAAGGGCATCTCATAAGCTTGATGTGGCTCAAAGGCCTGGCTTGGGCCTTCTTGGGCCTAAGCTAAAAGTCCAAGGTTCCCCTGTTTTTCTGGGCAGAAAATGCCCTGACTTGAATTAACTTGTGGCACATGGTTCTAGCTCATATCCTATGAACTATGGTTGGAAAAACTTCTCTGACATACCCTCTAACTAAGGCCCAATTGGGCCTAATGAGGGCCTACCCATGACATGGCCAAATCTCCCTATTTCTAAGTTGCAACAAAACTGTCCCCTGCTGGACAGATTTTGTTATTCTACTTGTGCACCTAACCAAATGACATGCAAACCTCCAACCAACTCCTAAAACCTATTATATACTCCCCATACTAACTTCTGGTGGCTTGGGCCTCAAAGTGCACATCAATGACATGGTCAAAACTCACTCTAAACCTCAGGGTACTAA